>NC_133326.1:666074375-666201875 GCF_042186555.1 Aquarana catesbeiana
TAGATAGATAGATAGATAGATAGATAGATAGATAGATAGATAGTGGATGGATAGGCTGTGCTCTTTGTTCAGTGGAATGCAGAGCGGGTTGGGGTTGGGTGTCAGGAGAGGTCATACCCCCCATGCAGTGCTAATTGCTGCTGACACTAATAGCAGGGAGGAGGGGTAGGGGCTACAAGCAGGGTGTTAAGTGATTATGTGAATGCGGCCTCCAGCTAGGCGTAAAATGAGCAATTCACGCTGAATCAGTGTGTGTGGCTGAGACATCATTACTCAGCCTGTCCCCGGTGACAATAGCTTGCTGCTCACCCAGGGATCCCCATTCCTTTATGACTGGACAATGTATCCCCAGTTTATCTCTCAAACACTCCATTGTACTCTACAGACTCTCCTGAAACTTTTCTCATGAAGTAAAGCCTTCTCTCCTCTGGATATACTGCAGACTGATTGCAATAGGGCACAATGGGAGCAGCATTGCATAACCTTACCAGGAGCACTCCGCCTGCTTTCCCACCAAGTGTGCTGGAAATTAGCATTAGAAGGTATCTGGCAGAGGAGACTTTAGGCTCAGCTACTAACGCTTATATTTCTTGTATTGCTGTGCCAACGGTCCTTACATGAAGAATAAACTCCTTGTTTTTGGTGTTTGGGATGACAAGTCTGTACACAAAGATAATATTGCACTTTAAAGTCAACCTAAGTTATGCTTGAAGCCGTTTAAAGTCAACAGGGCTGATTATCTAAAATCAATGTGGTTGATTATCTAAAGTCGATGGGGTTGCTTATCTAAATTCAATGGGGTTGATTGTCCAAAGTTGACAGGGTTGATTATCTAAGGTCAATCAGGTTGATTATGTCAAGACATAGAAAGTGTTCACTTAGCAAAGTGGGTGTTAGTACATAAGTTGGAGATGAGGTCACCCCAATCCACCAGTTGTACGCTAGCAAAAATCCAGTTTTCTTTTTTTCATTCATCTTGGCCACGATTGAGTAATCAAGTTAATACAGGTTCACCTTATTTAGCAACATTTACTTTGCAACGTAAACATATATATATATACACCAAACAAATGCTGTAAATGAATAGCACCGCTACACCTCTAGTAAGTCAACTCCACTGCCTGGCATATTGGCTAGCTATAGTATTGTGACTATTCATTGGGTTTGCTAAACAGGTTAAAGATTCAGACCGACGTGTACTGATCTCTCATCCCATACAGAAAATTCAAACTAGGACCAATTTATTCAGACACCAACAATCCAACTAGTATGGGCAGTATGAGTAAAGTAAAGCAAGCCCAAAGCTAGAGTAGCACCTCCTTATGCTTGGGCAGATGATGAGAACCTTCAGACAGCTTGGTGGGCTAGCATTTCAAACCTGAAAGTGGAATCTTTTGCTCTTTATGGGGTAAAAGTAATTGAGCACCAGTCATTTTAGAGAGTTTGTTAAGAGATAGGTCACAGGATAAAAAAAATGTAACTCAAGACTTTTCCACCAGCAACAGCCAATACAAACTATGGGCCTTTCAAAGAAAGTAGACAGGACCCCATGCAAAGACCAGCTGCAACAGCTTGTACCCAGCTCTCCAGGATACTACTCAGCAGGACACTTCTTCTCCAGATGTTCCCACAAGGTGAAACAAACTCTTGCAGGCCACACACCCAGGCCTAGTAAAGGATCTCCTCAGGCTGCAGGTCTGGGAGGCACAGACCTCCAACAATGCCTCCTCTCCTGGCTGCAGCCCAGGGGGCAAAGACAAAGGACCTCTTCTCCTACCAAGAGCCCAGGAGGCAAAAACCCTTCTGCAAGTTCACCCAAGCATGCACCACTACCAATAAACCTCCTAATGATTTGCCAGAGAAGCACAAAAAACTGAGTTCAGGTTGACCACAGCTTAGCTGCAACACTAAATTTGAACTAGGGACATGCCAGCTTAAGGCACACAAACTCACACAAACTCCATGCAAATAGTGCTCATATTAGGAACTGATCACAGGACCCCCTGTTGTTGTGCATGCTAAGGTAGATTTTGCCAGGGGATTAATCAGCCTCACTTAGTAGTAGCCACACTTCTGCTACAACAGTGGTTAGGTTAAAGAACATACCTTCAGGCTGCATTCACACCTGAGCGTCACATTTTTGAACGTTTTTTTGAGGGTTTGTATGCGTGTTTTTGAACGTTTGTGTTCAGTGTTTTATAAATTTGGCGTTTTTTAATTAGCCAATAGAGAAAAATATAATCTGCTTCATCATTTGTTGCTATGTTATTCAGCTTTTTCATCTGCTTTTATTTATTATCATTTTATTATTATTTATTTATTAATTGTTTTTACTTTTATGTAAGGGATTAAGGGTTAGGGTTTAAAGGTAAGGGTTAGAGCTTTATTTATTTATTTATTATTAATATTTATTTGTCTATTTTGTTAGGTTAGGGGTTAATATTAGTGTTAGGGACTAGGGTTTAATATTAGGGTTAGGGGTTAATAATAGGGTTAGGATTAGGGTTAGGGGTTAATATTAGGGGTAATATTGGGGTTGGGGGGGTCAAGGTCAGGGTATTTTTTTACTATGTATTTATTTTGTTTATTTTAATATTTTTTTATTATTTTTTTTTTACTATTGCATTTGAGTAGAAAAACGTTCACAAACGCATAACAAAACACATTAACACACTCAAGAATGCTCAAATCAAGCGTTTCCATGCATTTCTATGGAAAAAAAAAATGCTTAAAAAATGCACCAATCTGCCCTATTTGAGCTACAAAAAACCTTTTTTGAGCTTCAGGCGACTTATAGTGGAGATGTGAACCATCTCCAAAAAGAATAATTGATTTTTTTCTTCTCCAGCATTTCGGAGCTTCGAGCTACAAGCTACAAAATGCTGAGGTAATCTTGTTACGCCAAGTCTTGAAACCCGAGTCGTCAATCTTTTACTGATTTCCTTGATAGCCCATCTTTTGTGTGTAACATTTTGTCCCCCTATAATTCATAACTGCCTTTTAGATGTAAGATCTATATAAGTTTAGCACCCACCTGACCTCCAGGAGGCATGGTGGTACCCCCAGAGACAAGATGGGCTTACATTTCACCTCAGGGTGTAGATGACTTAGTCTATAGTGTGATGTGAACAGATAGGCGCCAGTCACATTACAATGCAAAACAAAAAACAGTTTATTGACTTAAAACATCTGAGATAGAGGGGGGGTTCCGAACACCCTGGCATGCAGACTCAATAACTCAAACAGAAGAGATTCCAGAACAGAAAAGAGCCTTTAAGCTGATTCCAGCAATCTGTACCCTCTTAATAGTAACAGTCTCTATTAGGAACCAAATCTTTCCCAGTAGCAGTTGTATTGGTCCTGATGATCTTGAATTCTTTCCAGGCTGTTTCCAGGCTCTTTCCTGGCTCTCCGAAAGTTCCTCATCCAGGGCAGAGTGACCTCTGGAACTTCATATCAGAGTTCAGTCCAGGGCTCACTGGACTGGCAGACTTCTGCTCCAAGCACATGTACAGGCCTCCGGCTTCAAGCCTAATCACTCACCTGCTCCTCACACACCCACTTGGGTGTGAGAGATCTCACTTGGGATTGAGATATCACTTGGCTCTCCCCAAATATTTATACACTCCCCCAGCATGCACTAGTGGCCATAAACCTCCTACTAGTTGGTTAGGGGGAGTATGAATATTTATGAGTCAGTTTTATTGTAGCTTCTCATACAAATACCAGAGGTACCAGTGACGCCTACTGGTAGAAGGAAGAAACCACTGCTTCACCGAGTTTAGAGAAAAACCAAATGAACAAGCAGACTTTAAATCAGCTAGATTTCAGAAAAGTGAGATTGCCTCTAATGCAAACTTAATGGAGGGGCCACGGCATTCTTTTATGAACACTATTTTCTTCTTGTACCATATGTATACTGTATGCTTTAATCCTCCATAGCATATCTTAGAGTATTGGTTGTGATATTGATGTTAAATACCGATTGCGTGTTCTTCCGAAGTTACCCTCTAACTGTATCTGCTGCATACCCTTCAATAAAAACTAAAATTAAAAAAAAAATTAAAAAATCAGCTAGGTTGTCTACCACCCAGCAGAACTAAATTTGACTAATAGTCCCTGTTTAGGCCAGGATGGCTGCTCTAAAAAATTACTACTTAGTACTGAAGGTGTTTATACCACTGTATATGGCCAATGTATGTGGAAATCCCCTCAAATAATTAAGTTCAGGTGTTTCCTCTGAAGGGTAATGTTAAAGTTACAGCATACAGTGCCATTTTAGACAATTGTGTAGTTTCAACCTCGTGTTTGGTGAAGTTCCTTTTCCATTCCAGCATGACAATGCCCCTGTGTACATAGCCAAGTCCATAAAGACACGGCTTGATGATCCTGGTGTGGAAGAACTTCAAGCCAACCTACAACCATTAAAATAACTTTTTCCTGATGCCAATCCCTTCTTCCTCTCCCACAATTGGAGAATATTTCCTTAATTTCTGTATTAGGTTTGTAATCATTTTAGTGCTGCACCAGAGCACTTTCTTGCGAGAAATAGGTAGGGTACCCCCTGCCTCCTGCAATGTCCATGTCAAACATCTCAGGTCCACATCTCCAGAGAGTGCACATACATTATAGGAGAGGAGGGGTAGGACCAAAATATCGGGGGACTGAAGTTCTACTTTAAGTGCTTTTATAGAGCCTGGAGCTCAACTCTACTGAACACCTTTGGGATCAATGGAAAAACCAATTGCGAGCCAGATCATCTTATCCAAAATCAGTAGCTGACCTCACAAATGTTCTTTTGAGTGTACCTTTATAAAAGCCTTGACCTCAACCCTGACAAATTGGGTGAAATGTGCAGCGCTTATGTGATCATATAAACCATAACAAATAATATTACAAAAAATGTGAATAATAAATGATGTGATCAAAAATACTCCAAGCAGTCCTCTATTATGACATGTGATATCTATAAATAGAGGAACTTGGATGTGTGATGTCCAAAAAAAGTCAGTGACAAACTTCAATCATGTGTGATGATAATCCTCAACCACATGTGGATATGATATAGTGACAGTCTTTAACTTCAAATATGTATGATGTAATAACAGTTGATAGTAGATCCACCACCGAAGACACCAGAAGCTGCTTACCAGAGGGATTGAACTCAAATAGTTGTACACCTAGTGAGTCAATCAAGCTTTGTAGTATAATATACCAAGAGGATCAGATGCTCTATCCAGATATGACCTCCAGATGGACCTCCGAACAGGTGTAAGGTATGGATGGACTCAGTAGATATAGGCAGTCAGCCCCACCATTAAAAGAAAGAGGAAGGCATATAGCGTAACTCTGTATGGAAATTTTAATTGATCAAAAGCAAAGGAAATACGCTCACGTGTTTAGCAGTAAAATCAAGCGCTTGTATAAAAGAAGACAGTGGTCTCAGCATATCCTCCCAAACCTCAACCCTATTGAACAACTTTGGGATAAATTAGAACATCAATTGCGAAGCAGGTCTTCTTGTCCAACATCAGCAGCTGACCTCACAAATTTTCTTTGGAGTCTATGGAGGCACATTCTCACCAACACAGTCCAATATCTTGTAGAAAGCCTTCCAAGGAGAGTGGAGGCTGTTATAGCCTTACAGAGGAAGGGAGGCAAGTCCAAATTAGTTATTATGTACACTTATGAAAACAGAAGTATAGTGACATTATAGAAGCATTTTAACAAAACTGCTAAATTGACTGTTAAAAGGCAAATGAAATTCAATGTGGAGCTGTCAAAAAAGACCTGGAGAAGGACTTAAAATACCGGTTGGTTAAAAAACCTTGCAGAACCACTCAATGCCATGGGGTAGCATAAAAAGCAAAATAAAAATCTTGGGATGTAAAAAAAACGGAGAAAAAAATACTTGGCGCCATTATAGTACGATTAAGCTTGCAATAGATGCATTAAAATTTGACATGACATCGCCATGCTTGTTCCACAGAAGTTGATCTCTGGCCAACTTTATTGCTGTGTGTACTCATAAAGAATTCCATGGTCACCTCCCTTACTGTTTATCCTTTTATGTCTTCCACTTACATGTTTCAGATAAGAAAACTTCTTTCTCTGGACCGTTGTTTTGTCCATTGTGTCACAAACACCTACAAAAAGAGGAACTTTCCCATCATCTTCAGCATGAGATGGAGCATTTGTCTCACATGTCAGACAGGTAATGTATAGAGCGCTAAATGTTTCCTACAGCTAAAGCAGAGACGGAACCATCCAATGGACAGATAACCCTCAATGTCACCTGTCTGCCAGACTGACTCTGTCATGTCAAACTCTGGCTCACCTGGCCGTCTAATAGCATCAAGTTAGTCTCCTCTGCATGAAAGTCTGATTTCGCTGCTTGACAAGCAGCACAGTAGGTTGGTTTTTCTGGCAACATAAACTGGCTGTCCTGTCTAAAGCTGGCCATACACCAGTAGAATCTTGTAAGAAAATGTTCATTTTTGGAAAAGCTCATTACATTTTCTAATGGTTAGTGGGGTTAAATCAATGAACATTTTTTCATGGTGACAAGAAAATTTGAACGAGCGGGATGGAAAATGTTTTTGTTTCTTATCTGAAGGAGTATAATTCTAACAGTGAATGTGATTTTTGTTTGGGGAAAAATTATGCATATTGCGATAAGCATTTTTTAGGCACCTAAAACCTGTATACTACGTCTGGGATTCCACTCAAATTTTAAAGGCCTTTGAACAAAATGAGTTGACTCAATGATGGCAAGGCAACTAGGCAAGGAAGGGTGAATGCGCTGAGGAACTATTTCTCCAAAATTTGGAATGATAGTCTGAACACTATTCTACTGGTGTATAGGTAACCTGCCTCTATAGTCTGGCAGGTAACAGAATGACTCACAAAGTGGGCTGACTTTGCTAGCAAGACAGGTTGACTCTTCTGCCTAAATCTGGCTATACATGGGTCCAAATTCATCTCTGCTGAACAGGCCGAATTTTGGTCCATGTATGGTCAGGGAGGTTGTACAGAAGTTTAACTACCGATCTAATTCTGTACAACTGCCTGTCGGATTTTCCGCACTTGATCAGTGCCACAGCAGTGCTGATCAATGTATTCTGATGGTGGGGAAGTCTCTCCTCTGTCAGAATACAATAGCTAAGCGGGGCGGATTCCCCCATCCCCATAAAATATGTGGATTGGGGAATTGGGTCAGTTTTTTTTTTGTTCAACCAGCTGGTTGAATGAAAAAAACATCCAATTTATGGGCTGCAAAACAGACAGCACACTGACTGACTCTCTTAGCTGAAAGGTATTCTAGACTGACTTTCATGGCTGAAAGGTGTCCCAGATTGACTCTGTTGGCCGAAAGGTAACCCAGGATACCTTTCAGCTAAGAGAATCAGTTTGGGTTACCTTTCAGGGAGTCAGGCTGGGTTACCTTTCAGCAAAGTGAGTCAGTTTGGGTTTGGGTTACCTTTCGGCTAAGAGAGTCAGTTTAGTTACCTTTCAGCTAGGAGAATCAGTCTAGGTTACCTTTCAATTAAGAGAGTCAGCTTGGGGTACCTTTCAGCTAAGAAAGTCAGTTTGGGTTTCCGTTCAGCTAAGAGAGTCAGTCTAGGTTACCTTTCAGCTAAGAGAGTCAGTTTAGGTTACTTTTCAATTAAGAGAGTCAGCTTGGGTTACCCATCAGCTAAGAGAGTCAGTCTAGGTTACCTTTCAGTTTGGAAAGTCAGTCTAGGTTACTTTTCAGCTAAAAGAGTCAGTCTAGGTCACTTTTTAGCTAAGAAAGTCAGTTTAGGTTACTTTCCAACTAAGAGAGTCAGCTTGGGTTACCCTTCAGCTAAGAGAGCCAGTCTAGGTTACCTTTCAGCTAAGAGAGTCAGTTTAGGTTACTTTTCAACTAAGAGAGTCAGCTTGGGTTACCCTTCAGCTAAGAGAGTCAGTCTAGGTTACCTTTCAGTTTGGAAAGTCAGTCTAGGTTACTTTTCAGCTAAGAGAGTCAGTCTAGGTCACCTTTTAGCTAAGAAAGTCAGTTTGGGTTTCCGTTCAGCTAAGAGAGTCAGTCTAGGTTACCTTTCAGATAAGAGAGTCAGTTTAGGTTACTTTCCAACTAAGAGAGTCAGCTTGGGTTACCCTTCAGCTAAGAGAGTCAGTCTAGGTTACCTTCCAGCTAAGAAAGTCAGTTTGGGTTACCTTTCAGCTAAGAGAATCAGTCTAGTTTACCTTTCGGCTAGGAGAACCAGTCTAGATCACCTTGCAGCTGAAGAAGTCAGTCTGGGGTACCTTTCAGCCAAGAGGCTTAGTCTGGGTTAACTGCCAGCCGATAGAGTCAGTCTGCATCTAGCCTTAGAGACAGGGTGGTGCCAGTTTCTGACTCTCGAGAGAGTCTGTTTTAATTACAGTATCTGTCAGACAAGGAGTCCAGCAGCCCATAGATGAGTCAGTTTGGGTTGAACCAAAAAAATCGGACCTGATTCCCCTATCTGCACATTCGAGGTGGATGGAGGAATCCTCCCCTCTGTATTTTGACAGTGGGGAGACTTTGCTGCAGTCAGAATATACAGATCAAGCAGGAACCGATCGACTCCTGTGCAACCACAGTACCCACGCATGGATCGTAATTCAGCCCGCCCCTGCTGAAGTGGCCAAATTTCGATGCGCGTATGGCCATTGGCCTACTTCAGTCTCTGTGTTGCCAGAAAGGAAAGGCTGCCTGTTTTATCCATCATTTAGAAGAGTGTGAGAGTGTTATCTGCCAGAGATCAGAGTCCATTTCACCCACAGACAGACTTTCCTGTCTGACAGGCAACAGATTGACTCTCCTTACTGACACATAATATAGAGAGTGACTCAGAATTTACCAACTCTCATCATTTACAGGAAATAACACAAACATACATCTTCATGGCCATGAAACCATTGTCATTCCCTGTCTTGTAAGCAAAGTGCAAATGCTGAAAAAAAAACACAATTCCTGTTTTAAATATCGGTGCATCAGGTTATTTTTAAAAATATATCAAGATTGCCAGCAAGTTTCTTTACTACTTTGTGAAACTGCAAAAAAAAAAAGGAAACTTCCGAAAAAAAATTCCTTGTGACGTTGTGCTGTGTGTTTTTGTTGAATGCTTATTATTGCTTTGACATTTAACTGGGTTTGCATGGAGTAAAAAAGAAACAAAAAGATCGCCACCTACAGGTGAGAAAGGTTAATACAACCTATAACTGTGCATGCGGATAAAAGTGTATGTACACCCTAACACTGTGCATATTTACTTTTTTTTTTGGCCAGTTAAATATGCCATTGAAAGTGTTTTGTTTTTTCTGTTTGAAAAGTGCAAAGAAAATACATGTTGGTCCTACCAAAAATCCAATGAGCTGAAATCCTGAAAGCTGCTGCTGATTGTTATTAATTAGCATTATTCCCAGCTCTCTCCATGGACTATGGAGCACCTCCTCCTTGTTATAGAGATGAGGAAAGGGTTTGAGTGTTCTGTAGTCCTAAAACACTTCCCTTCCTAAAGTGACAATGTTGCTCCTCCATGGATACAGTACAGTGAGTGAACGTTGTCACCCTAGGTCAGGAAGTCTCAAAAATGAAAACGAATGCAGCCACTACATCTAAGGTCTGATAAACTGCAGTATGTTATATATATACAGGTATATAGCCAAAATATAAATATAAATACTATATTGCAGGTCATCAGTCGGGTGGCTGCCTTCGTTTTCTTTTTTTTCCCTTTAAAAATAGTTTTCATCGAAAAAAAATATATACAGTATATAAATTATATATATATATATATATATATATATATATATATATACACACACACATATACAGTTGTGCTTATAAGTTTACATACCCTGATTTATGATTTTTGGCCATATTTTAGAGAATATGAATGATAACAGAAACTTTTCTTTCACTCATGGTTAGTGTTTGGCTGATTGGCTTATTATCAATCAACTGTGTTTACTCTTTTTAAATCATAATGGCAACAAAAACTACCCAAATGACCCTGATCAAAAGTTTACATACCCCAGTTCTTAATACCGTGTGTTGCGCCCATTAACCTCAATGACAGCTTGAAGTCTTTTGTGGTATTTGTGGCTGAGGCTCTTTATCTTCTCAGATGGTAAAGCTGCCCATTCCTCTTGGCAAAAAGCCTCCAGTTCCTGTAAATTCTTGGGCTGTCTTGCATGAACTGCACGTTTGAGATCTCCCCAGAGTGGCTCAATGATATTGAGGTCAGGAGACTGATATGGCCACTCCAGAACCTTCACTTTATTCTGCTGTAGCCAATGACAGGTCAACGTGGCCTTGTGTTTTGGATCATTGTCATGTTGGAATGTCCAAGTGCGTCCCATGAGTAGCTTCGTGGCTGATGAATGCAAACGTTCCTCCAGTATTTTTTGATAACATACTGCATTCATCTTGCCATTAATTTTGACCAAATTTCCTGTGCCTTTGTATCTCACACATCCCCAAAACATCAGTGATCCACCTCCGTGTTTCACAGTAGGAATGATGTACCTTCCATCATAGGCCTTGTTGACTCCTCTCCAATTGTAGCGTTTATGGTTGTGGCCAAAAAGCTAAATTTTGGTCTCTTCACTCCAAATGACTTTATGCCAGAAGGTTTGAGGCTTGTCTCTGTGTTGTTTGGCATATTGTAAGTGGGATACTTTGTGACATTTGCGTAATAATGGCTTTCTTATGGCGACTCGACCATGCAGCGCATCTTTCTTCAAGTGCCTCCTTATTGTGCATCTTGAAACAGCCACACCACATGTTTTCAGAGAGTCCTGTATTTCACCTGAAGTTATTTGTGGGTTTTTCTTTGCATCCCGAACAATTTTCCTGGCAGTTGTGGCTGAAATTTTAGTTGGTCTACCTGACCGTGGTTTGCTTTCAACAGAACCTCTTATTTTCCACTTCTTGATTAGAGTTTGAACACTGCTGATTGGCATTCCCATTTCCTTGGATATCTTTTTATATCCCTTTCCTGTTTTATACCGTTCAACTACCTTTTCCCGCAGATCCTTTGACAATTCATTTGCTTTCCCCATGACTCAGAATCCAGAAACGTCAGTACAGCACTGGATGAAAGATGCAAGGGTCTGTCAGGAGTCCAGAAACTCATTGACCTTTTATACACACACACTAATTACAAGCAAACAGATCACAGGTGAAGATGGTTAATAGCCATTTTAATAGCCATTCAAACCCTTTTGTGTCAACTTGTGCATGTTATCAGGCCAAAATCACCAGGGTATGTAAACTTTTGATCATGGTCATGTGGGTAGTTTCTGTCGCCATTATTGTAAATATTTTATTATATTTTTTCATGTGACAACACTGAAGAAATGACACTTTGCTACAATGTAAAGTAGTGAGTGTACAGCTTGTATAACAGTGTAAATTTTCTGTCCCCTCAAAATAACTCAACACACAGCCATTAATGTCTAAACCGCTGGCAACAAAAGTGAGTACACCCCTAAGTGAAAATGTCCAAATTGGGCCCAATTAGCCATTTTCCCTCCCTGGTGTGCAGGTGTGTTAAATTTGGTGTTATCGCTCTCACTCTCTCATATTGGTCACTGGAAGTTCAACATGGCACCTCATGGCAAAGAACTCTCTGAGGATCTGAAAAAAAGAATTGTTGCTCTACATAAAGATGGCCTAGTCTATAAGAAGATTGCCAAGACCCTGAAACTGAGCTGCAGCATGGTGACCAAGACCATACAGCGGTTTAACAGGACAGGTTCCACTCAGAACAGGCCTCACCATGGTCGACCAAAGAAGTTTTTTTTTTTTTTCACAATAGAAACCAAAGAAGTTGAGTGCACGTGCTCAGCGTCATATCCAGAGGTTGTCTTTGGGAAATAGACGTATGAGTGCTGCCAGCATTAATGTGCTGTGTGTACAATAATGAGGAAAAAAAATGAACTTAAATGATTTTTCGCAAATGGCTGCAATATAACAAAGAGTGAAAAATTTAAGGGGGTCTGAATACTTTCCATATATATATATATATATATATATATATATATATATATATACATATATCTTTTTTTTTGCTGATTTGAATTATTGGTTACTTTTATATTAATTCTATAAAATATTACAATTATTTATTTTTAACCTAATAGAATATATTTAACTTGAATTCTATGTCTTCGCAGTGAGTCTGACATTGTTCCGGAGTCATCTCAGAATATTTCACAGGTGAGATGTGATCTGTAAAATACAATTATAAGGCCAGGAAGAAGGAATGTGTTGGGCTACGTTCACATGGGCACATTGCTGAGGATAGCTTGCTGCATTCATGGGGTAAACGCCGACTTGCAACACAACATTCTGTGCTATGGCTGCATACATACTAGCTGATTAGCTGTGGCCAAAACTTGGCAAAAATTCTGGCCATAGGCTGTGTTCACATGAGTAAACGTTGTCACCCTAGGTTAGGAAGTTTCAAAAATGAAAATGAATGCAGCCACTACATCTAGGGTCTGATAAGCTGCAGTATATTATATAAACAAAAGTATTGGGACACCTGCCTTTACACGCATACAAACTTTAATGGCATCCCAGTCTTAGTCCGCATTTGTGAGGTCAGGCACTGATGTTGGACAAGAAGGCCTGGGTTGCAGTCTCCACTCTGAGGTCAGGACTCTGTGCAGAGCAGTCATGTTCCTCCACCCAAAAATCGCTCATCCATGTCTTTATGGACCTTGCTTTGTGCACTGGTTCAAATCATTTGGTGGAGGGGGGATTATAGTGTGGGGATGTTTTTCAGGGGTTGGCCCCTTAGTTCCAGTGAAGGGAACACTTAAGGCGTCAGCATACCAAGACATTTTGGACAATTTCATGCTCCCAACTTTCTGTGAACAGTTTGGGGATGGGCCCTTTTTCTTCCAACATGACTGCGCACCAGTGCACAAAGCAATGTCCATAAAGACATGGATGAGCAAGTTTGGGGTGGGGGAACTTGACTGGCCTGCACAGACTCCTGACCACAACCAGTTAGAACACCTTTGGAATGTATTAGAGCGGAGACTGTGAGCCAGGCCTTCTCATCCAACATCAGTGCCTGACCTCACAAATGCGCTTCTGGAAGAATGATCAAACATTCCCATAGACACACACCTAAACCTTGTGGACAGCCTTCCCAGAGGAGTTGAAGCTGGTATAGCTGCAAAGGGTGGGCCAACTCAATATACAGTATATATATATATATATATATATATATATATATATAGCCAAAAATATAAATATACTCTAGTTCAACTTATCAGTCTTAGTGGCTCCGTTTGTTGTCTTTTTTTTTCCTATTAAAAAAAAAAAACGATGAGTGATTACCTATGAACAGCAGTGGTTCTGGTCATTGATTTGTACAAAGTATAAATCTGACTGCCTCCACTGACAGTTGCTGTTGGTTGCACACAGTGTGTCCAGGCACTGTTCAGGGATCTACCAATTCTTGCCGGCAGCTGAGATTTAATGTAGAAAAATGTAAAATAATCCATTTGGGTGGCAAAAATATGAATGCAATCTATACACTGGGGGGAGAACCTCTGAGGGAATCTAGGATGGAAAAGGACCTGGGGGTCCTAGTAGATGATAGGCTCAGCAATGGTATGCAATGTCAAGCTGCTGCTAACAAAGCAAACAGAATATTGGCATTAAAAAGGGGGTCAACTCCAGAGATAAAACGATAATTCTCCCACTCTACAAGACTCTGGTCCAGTCGCACCTGGAGTATGCTGTCCAGTTCTGGGCACCAGTCCTCAGGAGGGATGTACTGGAAATGGAGCGAGTACAAAGAAGGGCAACAAAGCTAATAAAGGGTCTGGAGGATCTTAGTTATGAGGAAAGGTTGCGAGCACTGAACTTATTCTCTCTGGAGAAGAGACACTTGAGAGGGGATATGATTTTTAATATACAAATACCATACTGGTGACCCCACAATAGGGATAAAACTTTTTCGCAGAAGGGAGTTTAACAAGACTCGGGGCACTCATTAAAATTAGAAGAAAAGAGGTTTAACCTAAAACTACATAGAGGGTTCTTTACTGTAAGAGCGGCAAGGATGTGGAATTCCCTTCCACAGGTGGTGGTCTCAGCCGGGAGCATCGATAGTTTAAAAAAACTATTAGACAAGCACCTGAATGACCGCAACACACAGGGATATACAATGTAATACTGACATATAATCACACACATAGGTTGGACTTGATGGACTTGTGTCTTTTTTCAACCTCACCTACTATGTAACTATGTAAGCTGCGCCTGGCACTTTTTGGCCATGCAAATGTAGCCTTAAAGTGGAGTTCCAAGGAAAAAAAAAAGAAGAGAAGTCAGCAGCTACAAATACTGCAGCTGCTGACTTTTAAAATAGGGACACTTACCTGTCCAGGGTGCCCACGATCGTCTCTCCTGAAGCTGACCCGTCCCTCGGCTCCCAGGTGGAGGAGCTGGCATCTTCAGTAAGGGAATCAGGAAGTGAAGCCTTGCAGCCTCACAGCTTGGTTCCCTACTGCGCATGCAGGAGTCTTCTGAGACCTGTGTGTCTCCCAGAAGACGGGGGTGGGGGGGCGGACAGCCGGACATGGCGTAGATCGGATACTGCAGTGATCTCTCGGCGGAAGTGGGAGCAAATACCTTTATTAGACAGGTATCTGCTCCCCCCTCCCCTCCGAAAGGTGCCAAATGTGACACCGGAGGGGGGACAACAGCAGAAGTTCCATTATTGGGTGGAACTCTGCTTTAAGCAGCCCATAGATTGTGTGATTTTTTACATTAGGTGGTCATATAGATAAAATATGGCTTCTGATGGTGACCGAGGAGGCAAATCCCCTGCCTGTCCTTACCCCTTCCCTGACCCTCGCATCCATACAATACCTTAGCTTAACTCTCCAGAATAAGTCCTAATATCTAATGCCCCGTACACACGGTCGGATTTTCTGACGGAAAATGTTCTATGGGAGCTTGTTGTCGGAAATTCCGACCGTGTGTAGGCTCCATCGGACATTTTCCATCTGAATTTCCGTCACACAAAATTTGAGATCGGGATCTCAAATTTTCCGACAACAAAATCCATTGTGGTAAATTCCAATCGTCTGTACACAATTCTGACGCACAAAGTTCCACGCATGCTCGGAATCAAGCAGAGGAGCAGCACTGGCTATTGAACTTAATTTTTCTCAGCTCTTCCTACGTGTTGTACGTCACCGCGTTCTTGGCGATCGGAATTTCCGATAAGATTTGTGTGACCGTGTGTATGCAAGACAAGTTTGAGCCGACATCCATCGGAAAAAAAACATGGATTTTGTTGTCGGAATGTCCGATCGTGTGTACGGGGCATAATACCACCAGGCTGCTCCTCATGAAACACTTCCTCAACGCAAAGGAACAGCACTTAAATCTATTCCCCGCACAACCACATAACTTATTAACCAAATATAAGAACCCATCTCCATTCCCATAGACACCATAAGTGGAAAGAGGACCTCAAATACATAAAGCGTCACCCATTGGGAACGCAATAGTAAAGGAGCTCTTTCTTTTCTTTCCTTTCCTTTTTTTGCTTCTTTCATGACTCAATTTAATAGTGATACGTTGTTGTTAGACATTAAGACGGAGAAAATAAATGTTGATCTCGTTATACATTCATAAGCTTCACACCACAGATCTACTCCAAATACCGTTTTGTACACATGTTTTGTTTACATGATGACATTGTAACCTGACTTTATTTTTTTACTCAATAAAAACTTTTTGGAAAAAAAAAACCAAAAAAGAAAAACGTTCGATTCCTCCATCTCCACAGTCAGTGTTGATGGGGGAATGGCTCCCACAGTACTATGGTGCTCTGACGGCGGGGAACCTTCCCAGCGGACAAAATACTTATTTTTTTTGCTGTCCTAACTTAGACCATCAACACCCAAAAAGTGAAGGAGTAAAGAGTGAGCTGCCCTTCAAATCCAGTTGCTAAATGTGATAAAAATAAAACACAGATTATCACTATACCGGGGCAATAATCAGGAGTACAATACAGAAGGAGAGGAATTCCATGTGCAGTTGCTCATTACTGGAAATTTTGGGATATTCCCAAGGTTCTAGAATTTCAGCTGGCAATTGCAGAACTACAGAGCAATAACTAGGTCTATGTTATCTACCATTGTTCTGTTTTCCTTCCAGAATGGGGAACAAGCCATTTATCATTCAATAAAATCCTTTTCAAGTTAGGAGGAAAGCGTGCTAGTCCAACATTCCAGAATGGGTGGACAGAGACTCTCCATTCATCCTCATCCTCTGTGACTCATCTGGCCAACTTTTTTAATGCCACTGGGAGCTTTATACCACGGCATATTAGCACATTACTTACCTGACAAAGGATCCCCTCTGGCCAGGGGCAGACTGACCATTCCGGCACTCGGGCACTGCCCAAGGGCCCCATGCCACTAAGGGGCCCGATCAGGGTTGCCAGCCTCAATAAAACCAGGGACAGTATGTAAAAATCTGTTTTTTTTTTAACATCCCAAGATTATAGCTGCCCCGCCTTTTCAGTACCTTTTCAGTGTGTGTGTATGTGTATACTGTGTGTGTATACTGTGTGTGTATATTGTGTGTCTGTGTGTGTATACTGTATGTGTGTGTGTGTATACTGTGTGGCCCCATAATCTATTGCCTGGGGGCCCTACAATCTCCTATTGCCTGGGGGCCAATCTCCTATTGCCCGGGAGCCCCATAATCTTCTCCTATTGCCCGGGGGCCCCATAATCTCCTATTGCCCGGGAGCCCCATAATCTTCTCCTATTGCCCGGGGGCCCCATAATCTCCTATTGCCCGGGGGCCCCCTGAGTTGTCAGTCCACCCCTGCCTCTGGCGCTGTGGTGTCAGAGCTCTTGCCTGTCATAGGCGCTTCCATTTTCTCTCAGTGTTCCTTCCGGGTTTGGACTCAATGGCCGCTTGATTGGCCAGACTGCCATGACGTCACTCCTGCGCATGCACACAGGAGTCACATCACTGTGGCACAGAGTGGTGCCGTAAACGTACTACACTGAGCTTCGCTTAGTGTATGTTAAAGTGGAGGGCCACCCTAAAATAAAAAATAGCATCAAAAATCGTAAAAAAATAAAAAAAAAAAACATTTGAAAAAAAAATTTTTTTTCAACTTACCTGAAACCCTTGTTGCTAGGCAGTCTTCCTAATCTGCCTCTTCCTATTCCGCGGCGTGTCCTGCTCCTTCGTGAGTGGCCCAGTTGCCTTCTGGGAACTGTGTGTGTCCCAGAAAACAACGGGGCCATTCACAGAGCGCCGCGCCGCTCGCGCGTGCGCAGTAGGAAACTGGCAGTGAAGCCGCAAGGCTCCACTGCCTGTTTCCCTTAGTTAGGATGGCGGCGCCGGCAGACGATCCGATGGACAGATCGGCCTCGGGGGGGGGGCGACATCGCGGACTCACTGAACAGGTAAGTGTCCTAATTAAAAGTCAGCAGCTACAGTGTTTGTAGCTGCTGACTTTAAAAAAAAAAAACAAAACGGCCGGAACCACCCTTTAACCACTTAAGCCCCGGACCATTTGGCTGCCCAAAGACCAGAGCACTTTTTGCGATTTGGCACTGCGTCGCTTTAACTGACAATTGCGCGGTCGTGCGACGTGGCTCCCAAACAAAACTGACGTCCTTTTTTCCCCACAAATAGAGCTTTCTTTTGGTGGTATTTGATCACCTCTGAGGTTTTTATTTTTTGTGCTATAAACAAAAAAGAAGAGCGACAATTTTGAAAAAAAAAGCAATATTTTTTACTTTTTGCTATAATAAATATCCCCAAAAAATATATAAAAACATTTTTTTTCCTCAGTTTAGGCCGATAGAAATTCTTCTGCATATTTTTGGTAAAAGTAAAAATCGCAATAAGCGTTTATTGATTGGTTTGCGCAAAAGTTATAGTGTCTACAAAATAGGGGATAGATTTATGGCATTTTTATTTATAATTTTCTTTTACTAGTAATGGCGGCGATCAATAGATATGTGCGATTAGTTTCGTATGAATTTTCGGAAATTCGTACATTCGTGAGGATCCGAAATACGAATTGCTATGCTTCCGAAATTTTGTACGAAATTGTTACGAAAAGTTAATGAACCTAAAAGTTAAAAACCCAGGAAGTCAGCACAGCACAGTGGTGGTGGGAACGACTCATAATGATAAATTCATCATAACGAACATTCGTAATTGTTACGAAAAGTTAACGAACCTAACGAAAATTCGTATTTAGTACGAAATTTCAGACACGAAACTGTGTAAATATGACTGGCAGTGAAGGGGTTAACCAGGAGGGAGCGCTGCAGTGTGTCCTAGGGAGTGATTCTAACTGTGGGGGGGCTACGTGTGACACGACACTGATCACCGCTCCCGATTACAGGGAGCCGTGATCAGTGTCCTGTCACTAGGCAGAATGGGGAAATGCTTGTTTACATTAGCATTTCCCCGTTCTTCAGCTCCGTGAGACGATCGCGGGTATCCCCGCAGACATCGAGTCCGCGGGACCCGCGATCCCACTCACGGAGCTCGCGGCAGGGCCGCGCACATGCCGCCACCGGCGCGCACGCGACCACGCGGCGGCAAATTCAAAGGGATGTACAGGTACGCCCATTTGCGCAGCCGTGCTATTCTGCCGATGTATATGTTCATTGGGCGGTCGGCAAGCTGTTAAAGTGGTTGTAAACCCCAGACATCCAGAACATTCATGTGTCTTTTTTTTTCCAAGAAATGTTTTATTTTAGAAAAAGAAAACATGTACAGAAATCTCAAATAACTTGTGTACGTAAATGAGTTTTGGAACAACAAAATTGTAGTACAAGAGCAAATTCTGTTACTTCGACATAAACCTCTATATAGTGTCTCTGGGTCTCTTAGTCCCTTCGGTGTAGCCCAAGTTGCTTTGTTAGGCTTTGTCCAAGGTTAGGACCCATACGGTACGCAACTACCGTTCGGGTTCTCAGGTTGTCCGCCGGGAGAGGAAAGCGATTGGGGGGGGATGTAGGCCCCCGTGGGAACCTAAATGGCGGGGGTTGTGAGTACTAGTGGTGAGGGGCTCGCTGTTCCTCATACCCATGTGTGGACCTAGTTGAGATGAGTTGAGTGAGGTGTAGTCTCGGGGAGAATCTGTGTGTGATCAGGTTGAGATATTTATTATGATAAGGGGGTTTGGGGTCAGCAAAAGGTAGGAGTGGGGGCTGGAGAGAGGAAGGAAAGAGAAGAAAGAACAAAGAAAGAAGAAAAAAAAAGGGGGGGGGGAGAAGGGGGGGGGGGGAGTCCATCTCTGACTGCCCGCCTCAGGTTTTAAAGGAAGGTGGGGACTTCCGTTTATAGATTTAGTATTTCTTAGGGCCGAGTAGGTTCATGGGGGCGAGGGATAACCGAAAGTGTGGGCTTTGACTTGTGCATTGTTTTCTCCTTCGTCCCATTCTCCTCCCCCTTCACCTTCCCCCCTCCCTTTCCATTACCCCTCTCTTGTGAGTGGGGTTAGATAAGGTTTGTCATAGTGATCTTCGTTACCTTATGCTAGTGAGTTGAGTACTTTTGAGTACGCTGGTGTCGTCTGAAAGTGTTAATGTGTCTTTTCTGTCTGCTGCTTCCATCCTCTGCTATCAGCATGAATCACTTCTGACAAGTTTTCCTGACACCAAGAGAAAAAAAAAGGTGACAGGGGAGGGAGCTCCAGTTGATTGACAGCCCCAGCTCTGTTCCTGTGTGCTGTGTGAAGGGTGGGTGTGTCCATTCCATCCAATCGGCTCTCAGAGCTCTCCTCACTGAGCTCTGCAGAGTGTAATTTCAGCTCTCCCCCTTCTTTTTTCTGAACTCTCAGAAAAGCTTTAAAATTCATCACTTTGAATGGATGTGCAGAAGAGAAGATTGCATATAAACAGGTACAACTTACAGCATGTAGGAGGATTTCTTTCATCTCTGGGTATCACCTGGGGCCAGTAACTTCGCTGAGAATATGTAAGGGTTTACAAGCACTTTGATGCTACTGGCAGGGCAAAGCTGCTGTGACTAAAAAGATCAATAGGGTTTTTTTCTGCCATAAAAATCCTACCTGTCTGTTTTTTTTTTGTGCTTTGAGGGTTATTTGTGCATTACTAAAGTTGGCCACTAGTGATGAGTGGGAGGATTTCAGCAAAATTCACTGCAGCTGTTTTATTTTAGAGGGTGTTTTATTTTTTTTTATGTGTGTGTGTGCGTGTGTGTGTTTAATTTACTGTTTTTTTTTTTTTCCTTTTTGTGTATTTGGTTAATATTTGTGTTCTGTTATGTTTCAAATGCTGGTCATTAAAATTACATACAGTACCTTCTAGACTAATGGCCACTTGCTGACTTGGCAGAATCCACAATAAAACACAGAAGCCAATGCAATTTTCTTTCAGATAATTGTAGTACAGAGGATGTTTTTTTCCAGTCTTTTAAAGTGTAAGAAGACAATGACTTTCCCAAGTCTCTGCTTGGAAGGGGAAACTAACAACAGAGCAGCAAAAAGAGGCAGGGAATGTCTGGGTAATCAAATCTTAAAAACTCTGCACCACCCAATTAAATTAAAAATTTGTGCAAGCTAAGTAAAATAAAATAAATAAAGTAGTTGTTCCAAGCTGCGGCTATCACACACTTCAGTACTATAAAATATGAAATATTTACATGCACATGAACTTTAATGGTATCCCAGTCTTAGTCCGTAGAGTTCAATATTGGGTTGGCCCATCCTTTGTAGCTATAACAGCTTCAACTCCTCTGGGAAGGCTGTCTACAAGGTTTAGGATGAGTGTCTATGGGAATAATTGAGCATTCTTCCAGAAGCACATTTGTGAGGTCAGGCACTGATGTTGGGTGAGAAGACCTGACTTGCAGTCTCTGCTCTAATTTATCCCAAAGGTGTTCCATTGGGTTGAGGTCAGGATTCTGTGCAGGCCAGTCAAGTTCCTCCACCCCAAACTCGCTCATCCATGTCTTTATGGACCTTGCTTTGTACACTGGTCCAAATCATTTGGTGAAGAGGGGATTATGGTGTGGGGTTGTTTTTCAGGTGTTGGGCTTGGCCCCCTAGTTATAGTGAAGGGAATTCTTAAGGCATCAGCATACCAAGACATTTTGGACAATTTTATGCTCCCAACTTTGTGGGAACAGTTTGGGGATGGCCCCTTCCTGTTCCAACATGACTGCACACCAGTACACAAAGCAAGGTCCTCAGGGATCAACAGTGGCCTATAATCTGGGTGATTATTGTCTGAAAGTTCAAAATCTTTCTTTGTAGAATATCTGGCTGTGTATTGGCACTGCTCTTCTCACTTGTGTGAGTGTATATGGATCAAAGATGAAGCAATAACAATAGGAAGTTAATCATTATTTCTGTTTTTTTTTTTTTTTTTTCAGTCTCCAATGACAGGACGAAACTCACGTAGCGAGTCACCGCTGATGACTTCGGAAGATGGGCAAAAGCTTGACAGGAAACAGGTATGCCTGGACACAATGACATGAGAATGCTTGTACATCGCACCAAGGTATATTGGGCAAAAGTTTTTTTAAGGGTTCCTCCCAGTTTAAAAAGGTTGAGAAAGGCTGGCCAAGAGTATATGTACATTCTTCCAAACGAAGAGTGCAATGAAGGATATTGTTGATACTACATCATACAAAGACATTTTAGACTATTGTGCTCAACGCTGCGGTAACAGTTTGGTGAAGGAACTTTTCTGTTCCATTATGACTGTCCCCATGTGCACAAAGCCAACCCCATAAAGATTTGATGAGTTTGGTGTGGAGGAACTTGAGTGGCCTACACAAAGCCCTGACCTCAACTCTACTGAATACCTTTTGGATGAAATGGAACATCAATGACTAGCCAAGTCTTCTCAACCAACATCAGTACCTGACTTCACTAGTGGCTGTATAAGGACAAATTCTCACAGATAAACTCCAAAATCTTGCTGGAAGCCTTCCCAGATGAGTAAAGGCTGTTTTAGCCACAATGGGGAGCTGACTTGGAACACTTATCGTGGGCCAGGTTTTCTCAACCAACATTAGTACCCAACCTCACAAATATTCTTTCAACAGATTGGGTACAAATTCCCCCAAACTCCAAAAAAGTGTGTAAGAGTGGAGGGTTAGGGGAAGCTGTATTTAATCCATAATGGTCAATGGTTTTCAAAAGGTCCAACAAGCTTATTGAGATGTGTCGGTTAGTGGTCGTTCACCAACATTTGGACGTATAGGGGTTGATTTACTAAAGGTAAATAGGCTGTGCACTCCAGCTCTGCAGTTGCTTCACAGCTTAGTAAATGTGGTGAAGCTTCACATCACAAAGAATACCCAATCACATGCAAAGGGGGAAAAAAAAAGCATTTGTGCTTGCACATTATTGGATAATGGAGGTCAGCAGAGCTCCTCCTCACTTATTAAACTCTGGAGCAACTGCACTTGCAAAGTGCACAGTCTATTTGCCTTTAGTAAATTAAACCCATAGGCATAGGGGATGGATATTCATAAAGCAGTGACTTTCACTTAACATTCACTGGTGATGAATCAGTCACTGCCATTTAAAGGGTAAGCTCACATTTTCATGTAAATTGAAAAGGTGAAGTAAATCCAAATACCCTGGTCACCCCTCCAGATCCCTCTGCACGTAGTGGACTTAATACAGGGCTGGGACAAGGGGTGGGCAGGAGGGACGGCTGCCCTAGGCGCAATGGTTTATTGCAGGGATCGGGGCGCCCTGACCCCAGTTTGGCATCTTTGCCCTGGGTGCTGGATGACCTTGTCCCAGAACTGACTTAATGCCCTGTGTTGCTGGTGTGGAGGTAATGTATAGCCTCAGAGTGAGCATCCATCATTATGCTCGCAGTGGCAAGTGCTCATTTGTCAGCTCAACCACATGACCATGCTGGCCAATGCGAATGCCGTTTGTTTTTTTCATCTTTTAATCGTTATCGATGTTCCAGTTTAAGCTGGTACCATGACTGATGCCTGTTTCAGGGTGGTACTATAAAACAACAGACAGAGGGCGCACCTGCCTAGCACATTACCTTAATATTCACTTTCTTAGTAAATAAAAGCAAGTAATATATTCACAGTGTCAACAGGCATAGTAAATTAACACAATGCGACTGTTGCCAGATCCGCAAAACACTTACCTTGTAGCGCTGGAAGACCCATCAGTGTCCAATATGGCTAACGCGTTTCGAAGGGCAGCCCCTCTTTCTCAGAGAACTTGCTTTTGCAGTCACCATTGCATGCAGTTATCAGCGGGCACATCAATAGAAACAACACCAGACTAGGAGAACACCTGCTCTTCCCTCCTCTCAACTAACAGACTGACTGCAGACTGCACTGTCCACTGGTAACTTTTTCCTGTAAAGACCAGAAATTCAGGGAAGCAGCACTGAGAGCACAGGAGGTGCTGGGGTGGTAATATTAACAAATAGTTTACTGGAGAACAGTGGTGGCTGGTGGTATACTTTTTTGGTGGGGGCAGCAAACAACCCCCCGCCACTTCCGGTCAGTCGGTCGGGTTGGTCTCAGGCACCCCTCAGTCGGTCAGTTGGTCCCAAGCCCCGCTCTTACCCCATCTAGGTTGCGGGCAGGGCTTCCTCCAGGCGGCGGGCGGTGGGGAGCATCTCCTACTCCTGGTGCTTCACGGTGGCTTCCCCTGCTTCTCTTCTCTCCTCCTCCTTGGCGGCCATTAGGAACGCTTCTTCTCTCGGTCAATCGGGTGACGAGTCTCAGGAGCCGCTTCCTGATTGGCTGGAAGGAGAATCAGGAAGACAATAGTGAATATTAATTCGCTATTGTCACACAACTGGGTGGGCTCAGGGCGCAGTGCTCTACGCCCTGAGCCCACCCTTTTTTGAAGCCTATTAGAGCCTCAGGCTCTAGTCATGTGCTTAAAAAAAAAACACTCCCCCAATGGAATCGATGCATCCGGCGCCCTGCATGTAGATTAGGGGGCCGGACGCATGGATGGGGGGGTGGCGCCCTTGCACCCTGCATTACGGCCACTGCTGGAGAATGTTTTAGTGTGCTCAATGTGACTGAGAGTGTAATACTACTTTAAGCTTGGTTCCAACTCCTTCAACTTTTCAGTCTTCCTATTAGTCCTTTAACCACTTGCTGCCAAATCACGTATCTGGTATGTCATTTGACTTCAAGTGCTTGTACCGGGGTGATGGCTCAAGTCGAAGGTCGGCTCTCTTGTAAAAGCAATCGGAATGGCTAACTAGCCACTCAGTTGCTATTACAGGCAGTGGGAGGGGACGGCGCCTCCCGCAGCTCTCTCGGGCCCTTGCTACCAGCCGACACCTTTCACCGGCTGGCCGGAGACCTAGAACCGGCTTTGATCGGGTCTCCACTATGGTAACCCGGAAGCAATGACATGACATCACTTCCGGTTTGCCTGGCTGTCATCGGTGGCATTTTTTTTAAAATCGAAAGTATTCAAGAATGCAGGTCTTGGCGTTTTGAATGCTTTCAAGTGCAAAGGAGGGATTTGGGGTCTTATTGATCCCAGATCCCTCCATAAAGAGGACCTGTCACGTCCCCGCTGTCACAAGGATCTTTACATTCCTTGTGACAGCAATTAAAGTGATAAAAAAAAAAATCCCAAAAATAAAATAAATTAATTTAAAAACGTTCCCCCTCTCCGTGCTGGCGCACAAAGGTCCTGCGATCGTCCCACACATGTGAGGTTTCTTTTCGAACGTCGGATCATGGTCAGTAATTATAGCACTAGACCTCCTCTGTAAATATAAAGTGGTAACCTGTAAAGGCTTTAAAATCGGCACCTATGGATAGTAGAATTGACGCCGTTTGTCGCCTCTGCGTGTGCAATTTTAAAGCGTGCAATGTTTGGTATGTATTTACTCGACGTGGCATCAGCTTTTATATATTTTTTTTAAAAAATTGGCTTATGTATTATGTTTTTTTGCATTCAAATTTAAAAAAAGGTGTATTTTTTCCCCAAAAATTGTGTTTGAAAAACCATGGCCCAAATACCATGAGAAAAAAAAACTGCAATGACCCCCATTTTATTCTCTAGAGTCTCTGCAAAAAAAAAAAAAAAAAAGTAATATTAATATTACTATTATATTAATATTAGTATTAATATTAATAATATTAATATTATATCTAAGTAATATTCTAGCAAAAAATACAGATTTTTACTTGTAGACAACAATGTCAGATAAAGGCCTGGTCCTTAAAGAGGCAGTAAACTCTGGTTGAATTTTTTTTTTCTCCTTCCCTGCAAAGTAAAGGCATAATGTGCTAGCATGCATTGTATGCTAGCACATTATGTGACACTTACATGCAAACGAAGCCCTCGTCGTCCCTGCTGCAGGTCGCATCCGTCTTCCTTCCGGGCCTCTGGTCACATCACACGCTTCTGAAGGAACGGTACGAGCGGACGCGCAGAGCGCATGCGCCAATGACATCATCGGTGCAGTATACAGTAAATATCTCCTAAACGGCACACGTTTACAGTACCTATGTGCATACCTCCCAACTGTCCCTGATTTCGAGGGACTGTCCCTGATTTGGAGTAATGTCCCTCTGTCCCTCTTCCCCCCTCATTTGTCCCTCATTTTGGTCTGATCTATATAGTTGTATATAAAATGCACTTTTTATCTTTCAAAAAGTGTTTCCCAGTGCTAAACCAATCATCCAAATTCTAAATTGCTGCATTTGTACATTTTAAAAGCCAATATAAAGGAAAAGTAGCGGTAAAAAAAATCACTTGTGGATTTAATTAACCTTTTTTTGGGTTAATTCTCCTTTAAGGGGGCGTGGCAGGGGGTGTGTCCTATGCCTGCATACTTTTGCTGATAGGTGTCCCTCATTCCCATCTCAGAAAGTTGGGAGGTGTGGTTATAGGCTTGCTTATAGGTACACATTATACAGGAAGGTTTACTTCCTCTTTAAGTGGGTAATGAGATTGGTGGCCTCAGTTACGGTGATTGGCCAGGCCCAACTGTTCTGGGAATAATAAAGATCTGGATATAACTTCAGCTGCTTGTATCTTTGGCTTTACTACTTATTTTACAGGTACAGTAAAATCAGGCGGTTGAGCATGTTGCAGTCGTCACCCAACGAGACCGTATGGGATTGCAGCACAGGGTTGTTTAGCCCTTTTAGCCACCTATCCAATCCATACCTCCCAACTTGTTGAGATGGGAATGAGGGACACCTATCAGCAAAAGTATGCAGGCATAGGACACACCCCTTGCCACGCCCCCTTAAAGGGGAATTGTACAAAAAACAAGATTGGTTAAACCCACAAGTCCTTTTTTTTACCACTACTATTCATTTATATTGGCTTTTGGAATTTACAAATGCAGCAATTTAGAAATCAGATGAAAGGTTTAGCACTGGGAAACACTTTTTGATAGATAAAAAGTGCATTTTATATACATCTATATGGATCAGACCAAAATGAGGGACAAATGAGGAGGAATGAGGGACAGAGGGACATTGCTCCAAATCAGGGACAGTCCCTCGAAATCAGGGACAGTTGGACGCTATGCCAATGACTGCCAAAACTTCCTCTTAAAAAGTGATCTATCACAGATCGCTTTTCAGAGGGGTGCCAAGCACAGGCACACGTGAGAGAGAGCCCTTGGTCTCATTGCCGGAATAATAAATAAGTACGGATATGGCAAGGTAATCCTCTTTGGGAAACATCTGCATATACTGTAAGCTTCCATAAAGCAGAAACAACTTTTAAGTGAATTCCATTTTTACGAGAAAGTTGTTTCTTTTTCTACCGGGAATCACATGACCTTTAAAATATCATGTGCTCATATGTCATTTCTGCTTTTGTCAAGGTTTTATTGTACACTTCTCTGAGAGTGTACTGTATTACACTAAACAAGGTCACATTTAACCCCTCTGCTTTCCCAGCACTTTAATGCTTTAATGACCACCAAATCAGCCATGAGCTGCCCATACACCATACAATCAGGCTGTACAGTCCCCTTTAGATCTACCATCTACTATGTATTTAAGAGCCTGTCTGATTGTATACAATGTAACCACTTAAGGACTGAGCCTCTTTTTAAGATTTGTTTTTTACAAGTTAAAAAACGTTTTTTTTTTTTGCTAGAAAATTACTTAGAACCCCAAAACATTATCATTTTTTTTTCTAACACCCTAGAGAATAAAATAGCGGCCGTTGCATTACTTTCTGTAACACCGTATTTGCGCAGCGGTCTTACAAGCGCACTTTCTTTGGGAAAAAAAATACACTTTTTTGAATTAAAAAATAAGACAACAGTAAAGTTAGCCCAATTCTTTTTTCATTGTGAAAGATAATGTTACGCCGAGTAAATTGATACGCAACATGTCACGCTTTAAAATTGCGCCCTGGCTCGTGGAATGGCGACAAACTTTTACCCTTAAAAATCTCCATAGGCGACGTTTAAAAAATTCTACAGGTTGCATGTTTTCAGTTACAGAGGAGGTCTAGGGCTACAATTATTGCTCTCGCTCTACCGATCGCGGCAATACCTCACATGTGTGGTTTGAACACCATTTTCATATGTGGGCGCTACTCACGTATGCGTTCGCTTCTGCATGTGAGCTTGGTGGGATGTTTTTCTTATTTATTTTTACCTTTTATTTTTCATTTTACACTGTTTTAAAAAAAAATGTGTCACTTTTATTCCTATTACAAGGAATGTAAACATCCCTTGCAATAGAATAAAACCATGACAGGACCTCTTAAATATGAGATCTGGGGTCAGAAAGACTAAATGCAATAAAAAAAAAAATTGTCATTTAAAAAAATGATTAAAAAAATGATTAAAAAAAATGCCCCTTTAAGAGCTATGGGCGGAAGTGACGTTTTGACGTCACTTCCGCCCTGCAGTGTCATGGAGACGGGTGGGGGCCATCTTCCCCTCCTTCGTCTCCATACCCAGCAAGGGACAGGTCCGGATCGCCTCTGCCACTGTCGATGGCTCTGGTAAGCGGCGGAGCGTGGCGGGAGGGGGGGGCCTCCCCTGCCGCTGATAAAAGTGATCTCGTTGCGAATCTGCCCCAGAGACCACTTTTATCTTGTAGCCGACCGAACACAAGGATACCGGGGTTAATGCAGCTAGCTGCTGCCATAACAACGATATTCGTCCTCAAAGTAAGGACGTATATCGGCGGTCGGCAAGTGGTTAAAATAGTTGTAAACCCTTACACATACCCAGTGAAGTGACTGGCCTCAGGTGATTCATAGAGATGAAACCAATACTCCTACATAAGTTGTACCTGTTTATCTGCTCTTCTCTACATCCGTTAAAAGAGCTGACTATATAAAGCTTGTCAGAGAAAAGGGGGCGGGGAGCTGAAGTTACACTCTGCAGAGGTCAGTGAGGAGAGCTCTGAGAGCTGATTGGAGGGAAGGGACACACACTCCCCCTTCACACAGCACACAGCAACAGAGCTGAGGCTGGTAGCAGAGGAACGAAGCAGCAGAAAGAAATGACACTTAGTGCTCTTAATTAAGACAAGTACACACTATAGAGGGAGATGAGTCCATTACTGTGCTGCTTCTCCTTCTACTGTCAAGACCACTGGGAGTTTGTTTGAATGATGCTGGCCATCAGACCGTGGACATCTAGTGGCAGGAAAAAGGTACTGCATGAGGAAATCTCTGGATCAAAGGTGAACATTGCAGCAAAAGCTGGTGTTATTTTATCTTTTAGCCCAGGTTCACATTGATGCGATTTGGCATGCAATGTGACATCTCAAATTGCATGCCAAATCGGTGGCTATTGTCGTTAATAGCACCGTCCGAATCAGTGTGACGCCGACTTTGCGGCGCCGGACCAATTCCCAAAAGTAGTTTCTGCACTACTTTTGGCGACTGCGAGTGCGATTTCAATAGGAACCCGCACAGATGTGTCTGAAATCGCCCCCGAACTTGGACTGACATGCGGGTATGAAATCGTTCGAGTTCAGCTGAACTCAGCTGAACCGATTTCAACCCCGCAGCAGCGTGAACCTGGGCTTAAAGGACTATTCATTACTATCATATCATTTTTGGCTGGAGTTCTGCCTTCAGCAAAGGCTGACTTTCAAAAAGTTGCTACTGGCAGGGGAAGTTCTGCAGGTGTTGGCGCAGTGAGGAAGATGATTTATAAGTTCCATATGACACATAAAATGCATCCAGAAAGTATTCACAGTGCTTCACTTTTTCCACAGTTTGTTATGTTACAGCCTTATTCCAAAATTGATTAAATTATTCATTTTCCTTAAAACTCTACAAACAATACTCCATGGTGACAACATGAAAGAAGTTTATTTGAAATCTTTGCAAATGTATTAAAAAAAAATGGAAAAAAATCACATGTACATAAGTATTCACAGCCTTTGCCATGACACTCAAAATTGAGCTCAGGTGCATCCTGTTTCCACTGATGATCCTTGAGATGTTTCTACAACTTGATTGGAGTCCACATGTGGTAAATTTAGTTGATTGGACACGATTTGGAAAGGCACACATCTGTCTATATAAGGTCCCACAATTAACAGTGCATGTCAGAGCACAAACCAAGCCATGAAGTCCAAGGAATTGTCTGTAGACCTCCGAGAAAGGATTGTATCTAGGCACAGATCTGGAGAAGGGTACAGAAACATTTCTGCAGCATTGAAGGCCCCAATGAGCACAGTGGCCTCCATCACGATCTGTAAATGGAAGAAGTGGCCTCCATCACGATCTGTAAATGGAAGAAGTTTGGAACCACCAGGACTCTTCCTAGAGCGGGCTACCCGGCCAAACTGAGCAATCGGGGAGAAGGGCCTCGGTCACGGAGGTGACCAAGAACCCGATGGTCACTCTGACAGAGCTACAGCATTTCTCTGTGGAGAGAGGAGAACCTTCCAGAAGAACAACCATCTCTGTAGCACTCCACCAATCAGGCCTGTATGGTAGAGTAGCCAGACGGAAGCCACTCCTCAGTAAAAGGCACATGACAGCCCAACTGGAGTTTGCCAAAAGGCACCTGAAGGTCTCTCAGACCATGAGAAGCAAAATTCTCTGGTCTGATGAAACAAAGATTGAACTCTTTGGCTTGAATGGCAAGCATCATATCTGGAGGAAACTAGGCACCGCTCATCACCTGCATCACCAATACCATCCCTACAGTGAAGCATGGTGGTGGCAGCATCATGCTGTGGGTATGTTTTTCAGTGGCAGTAACTGGGAGACTAGTCAGAATCGAGGGAAAGATGAATACAGCAATGTACAGAGACATTCTTGATGAAAACCTGCTCCAGAGTGCTCTGGACCTCAGACTGGGGCAAAGGTCCATCTTCCAAAAGGACAATGACCCTAAGCACACAGCCAAGATAACAAAGGAGTGGCTACGGGACAACTCTGTGAATGTCTTTGAGTGGCCCAGACTTGAACCTGATTGAACATCTCTGGAGAGATCTGACAATAGCTGTGCACTGATGCTTCCCATCCAACCTGATGGAGCTTGAGAGGTCCTGCAAAGAAGAATGGGAGAAACTGCCAAAAAATAGGTGTGCCAAGCTTGTAGCATCATACTCAAAAAGACTTGAGGCTGTAATTGGTGCCAAAGGTGCTTCAACAAAGTTTTGAGCAAAGGCTGTGAATACGTAGGGATTTTTTATTTTATTTTTTCAATACATTTTAACAAAGATTTCACAAAGATTTCAAACAAACTTCTTTCACGTTTTCATTATGGGGTATTGTTTGTAGAATTTTGAGGAAAATAATGAATTTAATCCATTTTGGAATAAGGCTGTAACATAACAAAATGTGGAAAAAAGTGAAGCGCTGTGAATACTTTCTGGATGCAATCTATAGTGAGAAAGATAGTGGGAAAGTAAGGGAAGCCAAGGCCTTGATGAACAGCCTCTAAGGACAGGATATCTTCTTTTAGATTGGGGAGAAGTTAGAAACACTGACATTTTTTTTATTGCTGTATGTGCCAGGATGTCCCAATAATATCCTCCCTCTGTTTCTTGACCTGGTGTCGCATCGTTTTGACTGGAGTTAGGCTTTGACTATTTTAAACCGCAATCTTGTTTCTTTTCCTTAAGGTCTTCCAGCAAGTTCGGTGGAACAGAGAAGAACGTATGGGAGGTGAGAGCCTGCATAACGTTAACTATAAATGTCAAATACACTAAGGGGGTGTACTTATGAAAAAAAATTCACATAGCTGTTCACCCATCGAAACTGCATGCAAATTCATTCTGCATCGAATGTTTCCAGGCTGTGGTCTCTGCAATTCAAATGTGTGGCTGCAGATAATACCACATTATGGCCACTAGAGGGCGCGGGGGAGCATACTTATTTTCCCATGTTAGTGCCATCTAGTGGCCATAATGTGGAATTTTCTGCATCCGCACATTTAAATGAACAATCAGCCACACGCATTCATTGAATTTCACGCTTTCAATCTTGGAGGCTCAGGTTCACGTGGGCGTTACCTAGGGTGGTGTGCTGTTTGATTCAGCACCCTGCCAGACCCTCCCACCAGCCATGAGCTGCCTGCATTGCATAGAGGAGCACAGAGGCCAGTGATGATATAATAGCAGTAAGTAAAGGCTCCTTTATAAGCCATATGAGGTTTTTAATTGTTTGTAAGGGTTAGGGTGATATGGTCATCTTATATTGTTTCATAAAAATTATACTTTTTATACCAGCAATGCGGCTGATTGTTCTTTGTGGGACTTTTAGTGGTTTTCGGTGTGCCCCGGCAAGCGCGATTGGTGGCGCGGTTCTTGATTGGGTTAATTATATACATGGTATTCATGACGTATTGTCTCTCTTCTTTCTAGCACGAGTAGGAAAATGTAAGCGTGTCCGAGGAAACAACCAGGAGGTGAGTGAATTGATATATCATGACCCTACACACATCTGATGTGCACTGCTCTGGTGGCGCCCCCCGGGTCAATGCCAATACAAGTCTGTTGGGCTAGTGGCCCTCGGTGGAGATTCTTCCCTATTCAGATCTCAGTTAAAGCAGGACATCATTTGGTTGGAGGACGCCCAGCACTATCTAGCGCTTTCCTCCCTAGCCTGACTGTCTCTTTCCCCACTCCTCCCCCAGCCTGACATGCACCCATCAAGGGTTTTGCAATTTGCATAACGCCTTCCAAGAGCCAACCTGCTGCTTGCAGCAGGACTGAAAGTAGCGCTATGGCAGGGTGCTTTGGGCACTTTAAATGTCCCTTTAAAAAAAAAAAAAAGCATTTAGCACTTTTTTTCCTATTACAAGGAATGTAAACATCCCTTGTAATGGAAATAAGGGATGACAGGTCCTCTTTATGCAAGGGCTGGTTTGTTGTGTTTGCCTCCCAAGCCAAAAGTTTCCATCACTCCTTTGGCTACAAAGCATCTCCCATCAAACAACTAAATACACCTTTGAAACGCGTAGCTATGTCTTACATATAGAAGAAGCAGCTACAGATATTCACACAAACATTTTCAGAAGAAGGTCTACCTCCAGGATTATTTCATTGTGTCTATAACTCATTTAGTCATTCTGCTTTCTTTTTTGTGTCAATCAGCCTTCAAGAGCTGTGCATGCCGATGGCGAGACATCAGAGGAAAACCGCTGGGAAGACGATATGCGCAGTCCAGGGAAACTGTCCTCCCAAGAGACAGGTGAGACAGAGTGGGACAGATTACACATTAATTATAAAAAAAATGGAATATATTTTGGTCTTCCAAGTATTTAATTAGTTGTGAACATTGGGTGTACTACACTCGCCCCAAAAAACCTACTTCGGGGGTATGTAACACAAATCTATATGTAGCATCTCCCAACCTAGGATGCTAGCTACATTTATTTTTTGGCTCCTTCTACAGTCAAGGGAGCAGTGATCATTTGTCCTGGTCTGTTCAGGGTTTAAAAGGCTGGGAGTTCAGTTACTTTCCCCTGCCTCTGGAAGAAATTTTCAGAGCTTAGGGTTTGAAATTCAGATAACCAGCCTAAATATTTCTCATGCTCCAGCCAATACCTAGAGAGGAGTGTCCAAAAGGGGGCTGGAATGTTGATAAATAGTCTGAAGCACTGGAGAGCTGGGTTCCTTCTTCCCAGGAGGGTTCCAGATCCTGAGGGGCTGCTGCCCTTAGGCAGCCCATGGACTATGCAGCTGCCTAAGGGCAGACGGGACCTGGTCTGGAGAAGGACTCACCACAAGGGACCTAGTCTCTAGAAGGACTGTCTCACTCACTGGACTGTGCCTGAAGGGAGCTAGAAGGTAGCAGGTGTCCTGGAGACTGGTGAGTAGAGAACCTAAATAGATCCCTGTGACTGTGTAATGTCCTGGATATCGCATTGGTTACCAGTAGTTGTACCTAGATGCCAAAGAGACTTGCCTCATGGCCCCCAGTTGTTGGACTGGGTTATTGGAGCCAGTGTGAATGGACTGGTGCTTGAGGTGGTGGGCAGCCTCTGTAATTTTAGGGAAGAGCTGGTTAATACCAGTGGCCCCTAATGGGGTAGCGCTACATATAGATTGCAAAGAAAGTAAATTATTATTTGCAAGACAGTATTGGCAAGAGAAACTTGTGTTTGTAAGGAAAAAAAGATATTTGTAATACTTGGTTATCTAAAGTAATGACAAAGTAGGCTCATAGCTAAAATGTAGTAATGGCTCTGATCCGATTGTGGGTATACTGGTAAGAGAGCTGAGACCTTTAAACAACAGCGGGATAAGGGATCCTTTTTTTTTTCACAGGAAAAGTATTTTTATACTATAGGTTGGTTAAAAGCAGAAAAAGGATTTCTATTCAGAGAGAAATGTACCTTTACGAAAAATACACCTTTCCATGTAAAGTGTCACAATTCACATTCTTCTCTTGTTTTCAGATTGCAGGGGGTCACCTGGGAGCAGTCTTTCATGTCACAGTGATGAGTCTGACAGCGATGAGGCGCCATCCTCCTCCTCCCGAGCAAAGTAATTATTTCCTAAAAGTAGGCTCAGAATAAGACGTAGATACTAGTTACTTGCTTCCTACTTTTGTATGATGACGTGAATGAAAATGTAGGTAAGGTCCAGCTCTAGCCAAAACTTTTTTGGTTTTTGGTGGAGTGGGTAAGGATGAAAACCTTTTTAATGTTTATTAATGTCTGTGGTGGGGAGACTACCCCTTACTACCTCTCTTATGACGGGTGTGAGACAGAACAGGAAGTGAGAGGATACCAATGGAGATTCATATAATAAATAGTTGGTTTAGTAAATAGTTGGAACCAAAAAAGAAAATGAACTCTGGAAGCTGTGCCCAAAAATAAACAGACAGGGGACAACCAGGTCACCAGTATTGGCTGTAGTCTCCCCATTACTGCCTTACCATGCCTTCAGTGTGTCTCTGTGTAAAGGTGGCCATCGCGGAAGAAGCATGACTCTACTTCCTCCTGTTAGTATCTCCAGCAAAGAGTACAGTGAACAGCCCATCAGTCATATCACTGTGTGCTAATGTGCTAAGACTAGCAGTCAGAGGCAACTCCCTCTGCTCTCAATCCCTGTGCTCCTTGTGCTTTTACTCTCTGTACTCCCTATGCTTACGCTCCCTGTGCTTACGCTTCCTGTACTCACATGCCTTATACTCCTTGTGCTCACATGCCTTGTACTCCCTGTGCTCACACTCCCTGTACTCTCTGTGCTCACACTCCCTGTGCTCTCTGTGCTCACACTCCCTGCACTGCCTGTGCTAATACTCCCTATGCTTACACTACTCCCTGTGCTTACGCTTCCTGTACTCACATGCCCTATACTTCTTGTGCTCACATGCCTTGTACTCCCTGTGCTCACACTCCCTGTTCTCTCTAAGCTCACACTCCCTGTACTCCCTGTGCTCACACTCCCTGTACTCCCTGTGCTCACACTCCCTGTACTCCCTGTGCTCACACTCCCTGTACTCGCTGTGCTTATACTCCCTATGCTTACGCTCACTGTGCTTATGCTTTCTCTACTCACATGTCCGATACTCCTTGAGGCTTGAGCTCACACTTCCTGTGCTCCCTGTACTCACACTCCCTGTATGTCCCTGTACTCCCTGTGCTCACACTCCCTGTATGTCCCTGTACTCCCTGTGCTCACACTCCCTGTATGTCCCTGTACTCCCTGTGCTCACACTCCCTGTATGTCCCTGTACTCTCTGTGCTCACACTCCCTGTATGTCCCTGTACTCACTGTGCTCACACTCCCTGTACTCCTTGTGTTCACACTCCCTGCACTTACACTTCCTGTACTCCCTGCGCTCTCACTCTCTGTACTCCCTGTGCTCACACTTCCTGTACTCCCTGTGCTCACACTCCCTGTACTCCCTGTGCTCACACTCCCTGTATGTCCCTGTACTCCCTGTGCTCCCACTCCCTGTACTCCCTGTGCTCCCTGTACTCCCACTCCCTGTATGTCCCTGTACTCCCTGTGCTCACACTCCCTGTATGTCCCTGTACTCCCTGTGCTCACACTTCCTGTATGTCCCTGTACTCTCTGTGCTCACACTTCCTGTATGTCCCTGTACTCCCTGTGCTCACACTTCCTGTATGTCCCTGTACTCCCTGTGCTCACACTTCCTGTATGTCCCTGTACTCTCTGTGCTCACACTCCCTGTATGTCCCTGTACTCTCTGTGCTCACACTCCCTGTATGTCCCTGTACTCACTGTGCTCACACTCCATGTACTCCCTGTGCTCACACTCCCTGCACTCCCTGTGTGTATTACACTCCCTGTACTCCCTGTGCTCACACTCCCTGTATGTCCCTGTACTCACTGTGCTCACACTCCCTGTACTCCCTGTGCTCACACTCCCTGCACTCCCTGTGTGTATTACACTCCCTGTATGTCCCTGTACTCCCTGTGCTCACACTCCCTGTACTCCCTGTGCTCACACTCCCTGTATGTCCCTGTACTCACTGTGCTCACACTCCCTGCACTCCCTGTGTGTATTACACTCCCTGTACTCCCTATGCTCACACTCCCTGTATGTCCCTGTACTCCCTGTGCTCACACTCCCTGCACTCCCTGTGTGTATTACACTCCCTGTACTCACTGTGCTCACACTCCCTGTACTCCCTGTGCTCACACTCCCTATATGTCCCTGTACTCACACTCCCTGCACTCCCTGTGCTCACACTCCCTGTACTCCTTGTGTTCACACTCCCTGCACTTACACTTCCTGTACTCCCTGCGCTCTCACTCTCTGTACTCCCTGTGCTCACACTTCCTGTACTCCCTATGCTCACACTCCCTGTACTCCCTGTGCTCACATTCCCTGTATGTCCCTGTACTCCCTGTGCTCCCACTCCCTGTACTCCCTGTGCTCACACTCCCTGTACTCCCTATGCTCACACTCCCTGTATGTCCCTGTACTCCCTGTGCTCACACTCCCTGCACTCCCTGTGTGTATTACACTCCCTGTACTCACTGTGCTCACACTCCCTGTACTCCCTGTGCTCACACTCCCTATATGTCCCTGTACTCACACTCCCTGCACTCCCTGTGCTCACACTCCCTGTACTCCTTGTGTTCACACTCCCTGCACTTACACTTCCTGTACTCCCTGCGCTCTCACTCTCTGTACTCCCTGTGCTCACACTTCCTGTACTCCCTGTGCTCACACTCCCTGTACTCCCTGTGCTCACACTCCCTGTATGTCCCTGTACTCCCTGTGCTCCCACTCCCTGTACTCCCTGTGCTCCCACTCCCTGTATGTCCCTGTTCTCCCTGTGCTCCCACTCCCTGTATGTCCCTGTACTCCCTGTGCTCCCACTCCCTGTATGTCCCTGTACTCCCTGTGCTCCCACTCCCTGTATGTCCCTGTACTCCCTGTGCTCACACTTCCTGTATGTCCCTGTACTCTCTGTTCTCACACTCCCTGTACTCCCTGTGCTCACACTCCCTGTATGTCCCTGTACTCACTGTGCTCACACTCCCTGTACTCCCTGTGCTCACACTCCCTGTACTCCCTGTGCTCACACTCCCTGCACTCCCTGTGTGTATTACACTCCCTGTACTCACTGTGCTCACACTCCATGTACTCCTTGTGCTCACACTCCCTGCACTCCCTGTGTGTATTACACTCCCTGTACTCCCTGTGCTCACACTCCCTGTACTCCCTGTGCTCACACTCCCTGTATGTCCCTGTACTCAGACTCCCTATATGTCCCTGTACTCACACTCCCTGTATGTCCCTGTATGTCCCTGGAAGAGACTGGACCTTTTAAAAAACAAATTGTGGAGTGTAACCGAGGAGGGGAGTTATTTGGGAGTGGTCAATTTCTGCTTTAAACATTTTGCTACCATGTTACCTTAAGTGATGAAAGGAAGAAACAAGAAAAATCAAAATACAAACACATTGGGGGGATTAACTAAAATTGTAGCACTTGGAATCTGGTGCAGCTCTATATAGTAGCCAGTCAGTTTCTAACTTCAGTTTATTCAATTAAGCTTTGACAATAAAACCTGGATTGGTATCTATGCAGAGCTGCACCAGATTTTGCACTCTCCAGTTTTAGTAAATCCCACCCATTAAGTTTTGGTTTTGACACGCTGTCCTCTGTCAGGACCAAGAAGCAGCTGTCAGTCATTATGGATTAACACCAATATTGTTTGGATCACTGAAGTCAGAAACATAACTAGGCCCCGAGGTTTGGCTGTGACTAATGGTTTAATTACTGTAGATGCAGAATATTTTGTTGGATGGGGCGCATGCCTTCACCCCCACCCCAGCATACAAGGTAAGAGATCTTTAGCCCCTATTAGTATGTCCTTGCTTTAGGAGGTTCAGCAATCTACTTGCAGCCAATATCTATAGAAGAGGCGATATGTCCCTACATGTCTACATACAGGAAAACATGAAAAGCATGTTATAGTCAGCTAAATCATATTATAATCAAGTTGACTCATCAATCCCACCAGGGAAAGTATACAATGCCTTGGTGGTGACCACAATTTTTTGTGACTGTATGGTCCAACTTTGTATAGTGGGGAAACCAAATGTAGAAATCAGGAACTCAGCCCATCCAAACTAAGATGATTAGATGATTTTTTTTTAGGTGTACTGCAGGCTGGGGATTATTTTACTTTGCCAAGAATCAATTGCGAAGAATAGACAGTAATTGTAGCTCACAATTACAAGTAGGTAAAGCGGAGTTACGGCCACATTTTTTTTTTTAATTGATCTGAGCATAATTAATTATTAAGTTAAAAAATGATTATAAAATTTTAATAATGGATGTTGCTAAAATAAAAATGTTATACTCACAAGTTTTTTTATTCTCCTGTTGTGGCCGTTGCCATCATGATTGTGGGCATGTGAAGCCCAATCGATAACTATTCCTGGATAAGCTTAGGAGAGGTGCATGCTGGATAACCAGCATGCACCTCTCGATCTCGCGCATGCGGGATTCACTGGCGGCCGTAGCACCAATTGTTTCTAAAGTTGCCATAACAACGGGCGATGACGGAGGAAGGTCCTGCCCTGTTGTTATGGCAACATAGATAAACACATCTCGGCGCTGTGATCCGCCTTAAATCACGTCATTTCCTGTCAGGAAATAACGCAATTTTTGATCACAGTACTGGCCACAGACTCCTGGGAAATAATGACACATCATTTCCCAGAAGTACAGGCGAGGGAGGAAGTGACGAGGAGCTCCGCGGACCAGGAAGTGGCAGATTAGGAGGACTACATAGCAACAGGGCGATTCTGTTAAGTATAAAAAAAAAAATTTCCTCCAAATGTTTTTTTATAGGTTTAGAGGAGTCTGAATATGAAAAAAAATGTCAGGGTGGAACTCCGCTTTTAGGGGTTGAATTGAAACACCAAGCAAACAAATAAATACATTTGGAATTTATACAAAATTCTGATGTTTTTCTCTGATTTTTCCTTTCAGTGAAGAGAATCTGGAAGCTCTGCGAGAGAAAATTCAAGAACTAACAGAGAAGTTAAGAAATACGCACACTTGTCACATATGTCTGGTGAGTAGAGAGCAATTCTTGAGCAGCATTTGTCGCATTCACCATTATAGAAATGACACAGTCTTGTGTGAATGTTGTCCTCAACATCTCCCCCTAAACCCAGCCATAGACAGATCGAAAATTCGGCCAGTTTAGCAGGAACCAGACACATTTTAACCCATCTATGGGGAGGCTGATTGAACTGAAGTCAACCCGTGGTTGAAGGAAAGAAAATTGGTTAACGTATGGCTTGCCTAAGGGAACCTAGTGTCATGGGTTAGTTTGAGCCTTCTGTGTGGTAGGCATGGACTTTCTCAAGGCACATAGACCTAATATCCATTCTTCATAAGGGAACCTGCAAGGAGGTTTGTATTTTACTCCATGACATTCCGAGGTCCTGACCCTTGTGTTTGCTCTCTGGCCATAGTGCACAGGCAACCAAAGTGAGGGGAACCTATTATCAGGCAAGAGTCTGGAAAGAGGTGGAGGTTATGGCAGGTGGTCTTCAGGCAGGGTCATACCATGGGTATAGCAATGAGACAGGCTGCCTAAGGTTGAGTGCAACAGTCAACAGGAATCAGAGAACAGGCTGGTGTGATAACCAAAATAGCAGAAAGGATATGAAAGGGCTCATTATTCATTCTGGTAGTGACAGATTGACTTTACCACAATCTATAAGTACTGCCTGGTGGTGTCTTTGGCATTCTGATTTGTGACTGTGCTCTAGGTCCCTGTTGTCATCCAACCAAGGTAGCCTCATAATAGGAGGAGTATGAGATCTGCCAGGTCTGTACAACCATACCAGGACCTAGCCCTAATACCAATTTCTAGCCCAATGGAGACTTAAAAATGTCCTCATTATTAATAAAACCTACTGAAGAACATCCAATACTTCCACTGTGTAAAAGGTTACACTGTTGTTGTTCCTTTACTATCCAATCAATGTCTAGGGGTGGGTAGGTGGCCGAGCTGTGCTGTTTAACTGAAGAAGTGAAATGTCAGATGCTGTGCAAATCTCAGGACTGAATTGACATAAATACAAACCATTTGATAAGTGAAACTGGTTTTCATCTTTAAAGTAAAACCTTGCCAAACAAATACTTTTCCCTAGGAATCGGCTCCACAAAAGGCCAGAAAAAAAACACAATTACTTTTTAGCAAGTTTGTATTGTTTGAAAACGAAATGGCATTAAACAGAATTCTTGCTTTTTGTGTCTAGGATGCCTACACTGTTCCAGTTGCCTCCATCCAGTGCTGGCATATACATTGCGAGGCATGCTGGCTTAGGGCATTGGTAAGTACTACTGTTCACTTTAAAAATTGCAATTTATTCGCACTACTTTACAACTTTTCACCTGATGTTGCTTATTTTATACTTTGCAAATCTTACTATTCAAACTTTAAATAAGCACAGACTAAACAATTGATGTTTTCCAGCTGATGTTCGGAGTGGTACACAACTAATCTAAGTAAATGGCTTAGAAAACACTTCAACTATTACATCAGCAAACAGTTGGGCAACTAGCATTTTTGGGAAATTGGTACTGACAACCACCATTGTTCCTCAGTCCAGGTTTTTTCTTTAAAAGTTAAGCATATGCAGGAAGGGTTGCTTGCCCTACACATGTCCATCTCGGCTCCGCAGGCCCAATGTGAGGCCATGGTAATCTTCAGATACTAGGCATTAGTGCTTACTCTGATCTCTACTCTTGAGCCCTGATTGGCTCAGAGTACTACCCTCCCTTCTATTTTTTTCAATTCATATGTAACTATTAAAGTGGAAGTAAACCCTCCTATCTTTTTCAGCCATGGAAGCCGCCATCTTGGCCTCTGTTTAGTCTAGAACTGCCATGATGCTGCACATGTGATCAGTTATGACACAGGCCATTGGATGGTTTGACAGTTTGGTTGAGAGCCCAACCAATAGGAGTGTTAAATTTCCGGCACGTGCCGGAAAGGTAGCTGTTTAATGGATGGGTTTACTTCCGCTTTAAATTGTGATCTTTAATATTTCCTGAAAATTCTTGTATCTTCTTTTTACCAGGGAACAAAGAAGCTGTGCCCTCAGTGTAACACCATTACATCTCCGAGTGACCTCCGCCGGGTCTATCTGTGACCTGCACACTATTCCTCTGCTAAGTATAGCAAGCAAGTTGAACGTGGCCTCCAGCGATGGACTATGATTGAATTGGGCAAAACAAGGGATGTTAGTAGTCTGCTCTAGACTTGTTGTGTCCTACTAGGAATGTTTGACCTCTACCACACTTGGCAGGATGACTAATGGATAGGCTATGATTGGTAATGAAATAGAGTCATGCAACATAAGTCCTACCCTGCTCCAGCTCCTTCACAGATGCCACCTTATACAAATGTACAAGAAAGACATTCTGGAATGACATTCTGGGCCACTTCTAGATGTGACTTGCGTACTGCTATCCAATAACTGGCAACATTCAACAAGTCAGTTTTTATGAATATGTTTAAATTTTTTGGTTTTGGAATAATTTTACCATGCTCCGATCAACAACCAGAAGATGGAAAGCATAGGCCAGCTTACATTTTCGCTTTATAAATTGTTTTTTCAAAGGGTCAGACCACCCAAGTCTGATATTTCAGTGTTCGGTAGATACTGTGGACTTAAAGCCCAACTGCAGGAAATTTGAAAATTCACCCATGCTGCTCATTTGGTTCTAGGGGGCATGGAAAAGTAGATTAACATACCCAAACCTCTGGTTCTCTGTGCTGCTAGACCATTACTAAAGTATCTTCTCCTCCATGCTCTGGTGGTCTAAGGTCCTAACATAATCAAGATCGATGCAGGGGCCAGGGTCCATGACATTAAGGGTCAGTCCACCACTGGAACATGGGGGTGCCCCATCTGCCAGAGTAGCAGAGCATCGGGCAAGTAAAACTGCCTTTACTCTCCCCTAGACTAAATGAGCAGTTAACCCTTGAATTGGGGCTATGGGGGAATTTTCAAGTTTCTTGGAGTGGGGCTTTAAACCTGCTGACAGTTTGTTTTTTACCTTGGAAACTCAATTGGAGAGATCTCTGAGCTCTGAGCTCCCACCATCCCTACTGGTTTTTAATTTATTTGATGTCATGCAGAATGTAACGGGAGGAGCTCATACACACAAGTGTGGGTGGGAATACCCAAAACTCCCAGTTGGAGAGAGACAGAATTGGGAATTATGGCAGGGAGAATTTGTTGTTGGAGCATCCAAGATATATAGGTAGCTATGGGGCCGACTCAGCTCACCAGGCTCCATCTGTAAATAAAATATTATTGTTGGGTGAATTGACCCTTTAACACCATTTATTATGGACTGTAGGGCATTTAAGCAGACCGAGGTGTGCATTAGTTAATGCATTATGAGTGTTTTAAGGGTTTGAGGGAACATCTTGTTTTTATGTACTGTATGCCTTAAAGTAAACCTATAGGCTATATTGATGACATTTAGTTTCTTAACTCATATGAAGTCTACCAAACAATTACCATGTTTTATAATGTACTGCTTTCATGTGTCTGTGAAGGTCTTCATTTATCCAGATGATGGTATAGGTAGTACCCTGTTTCCCTGAAAATAAGACGTAGCGTGATTGTCGGTGATGGCTGCAATATAAGCCCTACCTCCCAAATAAGCCCTAGTTAAAGTCCTTGTAGGTCTTATTTTCAGGGTAGGGCTTATTTTCAGGGAAACAGGGTAGGGCTTATTTGGGGGGTAGGGCTTATATTGCAGCCATCACCGACAATCATGCTAGGTCTTATTTTCGGGGAAACAGGGTAGTAGTAGTTGGTCACACACTACTGGACTTGTTCTATAACAGTGATGGCGAACCTTGGCACCCCAGATGTTTTAGAACTACATTTCCCATGATGCTCAACTACACTGCAGAGTGCATGAGCATCATGGGAAATGTAGTTCCAAAACATCTGTGGTGCGAAGGTTCGCCATCACTGTTCTCTAAGGTTGAAAATGCTTTGAAGCTCATCCAAGCCACTTCCCTAGGGCGAAAGAGTGCCCAGAACTCACCATTTATATCCTCACAGCTAGCACAGACACATTAGCCACATGACCTCCAGAAGATTTACCCCCCTTCATGACCAGGCCATTTTTTGCGATGCGTACTGTGTTACTTTAACTGACAATTGCCCGGTCATACAACGCTATACCCAAATAAAATTTTTGCAATTTTTTTCCCCACAAATAGAGCTTTCTTTTGGTGGTATTTCATCACTACTGAATTTTTTTATTTTTTTGCTCTATAAACAAAAAAAGACTGACAATTTAAGGAAAAAAATATATTTTTACTTTCTGCTATAGAACATATCCAATAAAAAAAATATACAAAATCAAATGTCTTCATCAATTTTGGCCAATATGTATTCTGCTACATATTTTAGGTAAAATAAATCCCAATAAACGTATATTGATTGTTTTTTTTTTTTTTTTTGCGCAAAAGTTATAACATCTACAAACTATGGAATATAAACTGGAATTGTTTTTTTTTTTTTTTTTTTATACCAGTAATGGTGGTAATCAGTGACTTATAGCAGAGCTGTGATATTGTGGTGAACTTACGGACACTAACTGACACTTTTGACACTTTGTGGGAACCAGTGACACTAATATAATGATCAGTGCTAAAAATGTGCACCGTCACTGTACTAATGACACTGGCTGGAAAGGGGTTAACATCTAGGATGAACAAAGGGTTAAATGTGTGCCTACCAAGTGTTTTCATGTAAACTGTGTGTTACTTTTTACTCAGGGAAGTGATGGATTTTATTCCCTGCAGGGACACCAAATCCATCTCCTTCCCCCCTGTCAGAACAGAGATCTGTCTTGTTTACATAGGCAAAGCTCCGTTTTGTGTCTCTGCCTGGGTCCCGACAACATCCAGCGCCCAGAGCCCACAGAACCACTTCTGCTGTGAGTAATCACGTGCGCCCCCTGTAGGCTGAAGTGCAGAATTACTTATATACAGTATCTCACAAAAGTGAGTACACCTCTTACAGTTTTGTAAATATTTATTATATCTTTTCATGTGACAGCACTGAAGAAATGACACTTTGCTACAATATAAAGTAGTGAGTGTACAGCTTGTATAACAGTGTAAATTTGATGTCCCCTCAAAATAACTCAACACACAGCCATTAATGTCTAAACCACTGAACCTAATAAGTTTATCTTGGTCTCATCAGACCACAGGACATGGTTCCAGTAATTCATGTCCTTAGTCTGCTTGTCTTCAGCAAACTGTTTGCGGGCTTTCTTGTGCATCATCTTTAGAAGAGGCTTCTTTCTGGGATGACAGCCATGCAGACCAATTTGATGCAGTGTGCGGCGTATGGTCTGACCACTGACAGGCTGACCCCCCACCCCTTCAATCTCTGCAGCAATGCTGGCAGCACTCATATGTCTATTTCCCAAAGACAACCTCTGGATATGATGCTGAGCACGTGCACTCAACTTCTTTGGTCGACCATGGCGAGGCCTGTTCTGAGTGGAACCTGTCCTGTTAAACCGCTGTATGGTCTTGGCCAACGTGCTGCAGCTCAGTTTCAGGGTCTTGGCAATCTTCTTATAGCCTAGGCCATCTTTATGTAGAGCAACAATTCTTTTTTTCAGATCCTCAGAGAGTTCTTTGCCATGAGGTGCCATGTTGAACTTCCAGTGACCAGTATGAGAGAGTGAGAGCGATAACACCAAATTTAACACACCTGCTCCCCATTCACACCTGAGACCTTGTAACACTAACGAGTCACATGGCTGTGTGTTGAGTTATTTTGAGGGGACAGCAAATGTACACTGTTATACAAGCTGTACACTCACTACTTTACATTGTAGCAAAGTGTCATTTCTTCAGTGTTGTCCCATGAAAAGATATAATGAAATATTTACAAAAATGTGAGGGGTGTACTCACTTTTGTGAGATACTGTATGTGCCCACAGCGGCCTGAGGTTGTGTTCAGAGGGTGGGCTCCCAGCACACTGACCGAGCTGTTACCAACAGCCCTCAGTCAAGGCTTCTGATTGGGAGCCAGAGTGACAGCCTGCCAGTCATGTGATTGCTGTGAAAGCCAATCACAGCAGTCACATGATACAGAAATCATACCACCACCCAGGCTTTAAGTGGCAGTACATTGTAGCAAAGTGTCGGTTCTTTAGTGTTGTCACATGAAAAGATATAATAAAAATATTTACAAAAATATGAGGGGTGTACTCACTTTTGTGAGATAGTGTATACGTGATTCTGCACAGGAGAGCCGCCCTGTAGCAGTATATCTGCTATGGGGCAGTCAGTAAGTGGATTATTCCAATCACCATGGAATGTGTCAAGGCAAATGTTGTTTGTGCAAGAGCAGGACACAAAGTGTGGAAATTGTGAACTCAATGGTGATTGGATTAAGGTGTCAATGCTACCTGTATACATACAAATGCTTGGGTAGGTTCTGGACACGCGCAAGAATTAGAAGATGCTGCTTGGATAAGCTACAAAATGTCTTCAACATTGCAGAATAAATTAGGATGAATGTGAGCAACAACTACTAGCCACACTGCATTTATCTTTTATATCCTTTGTTTTATCTCAGTGCTGCTGATGTCCTCCAGCCATTTTCTACATACACTTGCTCATGTCTACATACACCTTCTCTGGTCATTGGTCCAGTTTCCTAATAATGGTGGACCATGTCCGAGAAATGCGTGTTGACATGCCAGCTTCTATCTCCACTATGGGCACAACAGACAGGGTGTCACCCCATAACAGGAAGTGCCTGAACAAAGACCGTCATGGCAGGATCGCCTGGAATTATTTTAAGGAAAACTGCAGATTTAAGAAATTCAAAACTACTTTTGAAATAACTTGGACATGGTAACGCTTACATGAGGTTGTAGTGGTTGGGTTTAGAGCTACACTATATTGTCAAAAGTATTGTGACGCCTGCCTTTACACGCACATGAACTTTAATGACATCCCAGTCTTAGTCTGTAGGGTTCAATATTGAGTTGGCCCACCCTTTGCAGCTATAACAGCTTCAACTCTTCTGGGAAGGCTGTCCACAAGGTTTAGGAGTGTGTCTATGGGAATGTTTGACTATTCTTGCAGAAATGTATTTGTGATGTCAGGCACTGATGTGGACGAGAAGGCCTGGCTCGCAGTCTCCACTCAGATGCCCAGCTGTTAGCACTAAAGAGCCACTCATTTGTGCAGCAAAAGACAAGTAAAAAAAGGCGCAAAACAGGTATACCTCACATAACTGTTCCTAAATAGTCCAATGGTAGGATGGGTGTATATAGATATATATACAGGAGGAAGTCAATCAGGGCTGCCACCAAAAAAAGACCAGAAGCAAGGTCCAATAGGCTGAAGAAGATAAAACAAGGAAAAGGGGCGCCTCTGAGTATATATCAATAATCATTTATTTACAACAAACAATATCCACTCACATGGAAGACTGTAGTATTGCGTTCCGGTGCGTCTCTAAGTAGAGGAGAAGCTGGAGGACCACAAGTCTCAGCAAGTCCGTGCAGTGCTGGTCCCACATCAGGTCCTGGCAAGGATGGATGGTGGTGACTGGACACGGCAGGGGCTCCCTCAGATCTCCAGATGGCACTTCCGGGTTGTAATAGGTTTAAAACGGCATAGACCAACGGTCTGTGGGTTCCAAGGAGGGGGTAAGGGGACGCCAAAGCCGATCGCCGGGCGTGCTGCAGTATGAGGCTCGTACGGCTCCGTGGAAGAGATGGTGACGGCCGTACAGGGAGCCAGAACGAGGCCTGGAAAGCAAGCACAGCGCGGCGCCGGATCGTGACGTCACAGCTAAGATAGCTGTCACGTCACGATCCGGCTAAGATAGCTGTGACGTCACGATCCGGCGCCGCGCTGTGCTTGCTTTCCAGGCCTCGTTCTGGCTCCCTGTACGGCCGTCACCATCTCTTCCACGGAGCCGTACGAGCCTCATACTGCAGCACGCCCGGCGATCGGCTTTGGCGTCCCCTTACCCCCTCCTTGGAACCCACAGACCGTTGGTCTATGCCGTTTTAAACCTATTACAACCCGGAAGTGCCATCTGGAGATCTGAGGGAGCCCCTGCCGTGTCCAGTCACCACCATCCATCCTTGCCAGGACCTGATGTGGGACCAGCACTGCACGGACTTGCTGAGACTTGTGGTCCTCCAGCTTCTCCTCTACTTAGAGACGCACCGGAACGCAATACTACAGTCTTCCATGTGAGTGGATATTGTTTGTTGTAAATAAATGATTATTGATATATACTCAGAGGCGCCCCTTTTCCTTGTTTTAACTCATTTGTGCAGCGCTCGTTTTTTTTTAGGCACTTTGGAAGCGCTGCCCATTCATTGGAATGGGGAGGGCATTTTGGGAGCGCTAAATACAGCGCTCCCAACCCGGCCCAAAGATGCTGCTCGCAGGACTTTTCATAACATCCCACAAGCGCACCGCCCCAGTGTGAAAAGACACACTGCAATGAATGGGAGGCATTTTTCAGATGCTTTGCAGAGGCTATTTCTAGTGCTAAAGCGCATGAAAACCGCCCCAGTGTGAAAGGGGTCTTATTCATCCCAAAGGTGTTCTATTGGGTTGAGGTCAGGACTCTGCAGGTCAGTCAAGTTCCTTCACCCCAAACCTTCTCATCCATGTCTTTATGGACCTTGCTTTGTGCACTGGTGCACAGCCATGTTGGAACAGGAAGGGACATCACCAAACTGTTCCCACAAAGTTGGGAGCATGAAATTGTCCAAAATGTCTTGGTATGCTGACATCTTAAGAGTTCCCTTCACTGGAACTAAGGGGGCAAACCCAACCCCTGGAAAAACAACTCCACATCATAATCCCCCCTCCACCAAATGATTTTGGCCAGTGCACATAGCAAAGTCCATAAAGACATGGATGAGCGCGTTTTGGGGTGGAGGAACGTGACTGGCCTGCACAGAGTCCTGACCTCAACCCAATAGAACACCTTTGGGATGAATTAGAGCGGAGATTGCGAGCCAGGCCTTCTCGTCCAACATCAGTGCCTGACCTCACAAAGGCTCTTCTGGAAGAATGGTCAAACATTTCCATAGACACCCTCCTAAACCTTGTGGACAATCTTCCCAGAAGAGTTGAAGCTGTTATAGCTGCAAAGGGTGGTCCAACTAAATATTGAACCCTACGGACTAAGACTGGGATGCCATTAAAGGTCATGCGCGTGTAAAGGCAGGTGTCTTAATACATGCTGCTGGTTCTGCCAAGTTGTGATGGATCTGAAATTTGAAAGGCATACTCAGGTGGGAGGTCAGTTAACTACAGTTCAAGGAAACCCTAGCAACCTCTGGAGGAACCCAAAGGTTCCACTGAACTGAGGTGGAGAACAGCTGGTCTAGAGTCTCCGTAAAATGGCTATGCATATTTTAATAAAATCACACAATTATTGAGATAAAACCTTGGCCATTGGTTGTATTCAACCAGACCTGATATGCATTTTGAGAGGGGACAGTAAAACACAGGCACAAAAACAAAAGAGTCAAACTGAAAACAAACAGGCACTTTACTTGTGTTTAATGACAAAAAAGAGTCAGAGTACTAAATGGGCTAATCTAGCTGTTGTCATTTGCATATATATCGTCAAACTATACTCAGAAACAAGTTTTTTATTTAAACATTAGCATGCGTTGATAGGTTTAGTTATGCCTGGTACACACTAATGCCGAGTGCACACGATTGGATTTTACGATAACAAAACCGTGGATCTTTTTCCGACGGATGTTGGCTCAAACTTGTCTTGCATACACACGGTCACACAAATGTTGTCGGAAATTCCGAGCGTCAAGAACGGGGGGACGTACAACGCGTACAAGGAGCCGAGAAAAATTAAGTTCAATAGCCAGTGCGGCTCTTCTGCTTGATTCCGAGCATGCGTGGACTTTTGTGCGTCGGACTTATGTACACACGCTCGGAAAATTTGAGAACCTGCTCTCAAACATTTGTTGGCGGTAGGGATGAGCTTCGTGTTCGAGTCGAACCCATGTTCGACTCGGACATCGGCTGTTCGGTCATTCGCCGAATTGCGAACGATATGGGCCGTTCGCGCCAAATTCGTGTGGCGCGTCACGGCCCATAATTCACTGCGGCAAAGCAGTGCATTGCTTGCTGATGTGCAGCCTCACCTGTGCCAATCAATGCCGCTTCACCTGTGCCCATCAATGCAGCCTCTCCTGTGCCCATCAATCCAGCCTACCTGTGCCCATCAATGCAGCCTACCTGTGCCCAACAATGCAGCCTACCTGTGTCCATCAATTCGGCCTACCTGTGCCCACCAATGCAGCCTACCTGTGCCCAACAATGCAGCCTACCTGTGTCCATCAATTCGGCCTACCTGTGCCCAACAATGCAGCCTACCTGTGCCCAACAATGCAGCCTACCTGTGTCCATCAATTTGGCCTACCTGTGTCCATCAATGCAGCCTACCTGTGCCCAACAATGCAGCCTACCTGTGCCCAACAATGCAGCCTACCTGTGTCCATCAATTTGGCCTACCTGTGTCCATCAATGCAGCCTGTCGCTCTTCTCATTGGACAGATTGATAGCCATTGGCTCCCGCTGCTGTCAATCAAAACCTATGACAAGGGAGCAGGGGGCGGTGCTAAGTCCTGTTATCTGTGTCAATGGATGCAGCAGCAGGACTCGGGAGCGAGCCCGCATGGGTGCCCCCAGAGAAAGCGACTTTCCGGGGGGGGGGGGGTCACCCGATGAAGAGGAGGGGCTTGGAGCGCCAGAGGGGGACCCCAGAAGAAGAGGCTCAAAACCATTGCACAGAGCAGATAAGTGTGGAAGTGTTTGTTAATTTTATTAAAAAAAACTGAGGGTTTAGAAACCCTTTAAGTTAACGACATCCTGAAATCGGTTTTCAAAACGGAGTGCAATTTTGCAGAATCGGATTGCGTGGGTGTGTACACCCACGCAATCCGATTCTTGCGCGGACAAATGAAGGGTCCTGCATGATTTTGGTGAGAACGTGGTGCACAAGGGTGTACTGCCACTTAATGCCTGGGTGGTGGTATGACATCTGTATCATGTGACTGCTGTGATTGGCTTTCACAGCAATCACATGACCGGCAGGCTATCACGCTGGCTCCCAATCAGAAGCCTTGACTGAGGGCTGTTGGTGAAAGCTCGGTCAGTGTGCTGGGAGCCCACCCTCTGAACACAACCTCAGGCCGCTGTGGGCACATACAGTATCTCACAAAAGTGAGTACACCCCTCACATTTTTGTAAATAATTCATTATATCTTTTCATGGGACAACACTGAAGAAATGACATTTTGCTACAATGTAAAGTAGTGAGTGTACAGCTTGTATAACAGTGTAAACACTGCCTTAACCCTCTTGGTCATGGAGGTCACCAGAGCTTCACAGGTTGCCACTGGAGTCCTCTTCCACTCCTCCATGACGACATCATGGAGCTGGCGGATGTTAGAGACCTTGTGCTCCTCCACCTTCCGTTTGAAGATGCCTCACAGATGCTCAATAGGGTTTAGGTCTGCAGACATGCTTGGCCAGTCCATCACCTTTACCCTCAGCTTCTTTAGCAAGGCAGTGGTCGTCTTGGAGGTGTGTTTGGGGTCGTTATCATGTTGGAATACTGCCCTGCGGCCCAGTCTTCGAAGGGAGTGGACCATGCTCTGCTTCAGTATGTCACAGTACATTTTGGCATTCATGGTTCCCTCAATGAACTGTAGCTCCCCAGTGCCGGCAGCACTCATGCAGCCCCAGACCATGACACTCCCACCACCATGCTCATTTTCAGGGTCTTGGCAATCTTCTTATAGCCTAGGCCATCTTTATGTAGATCAACCATGCTTTTTTTCAGATCCTCAGAGAGTTCTTTGCCATGTTGTGCCATGTTGAACTACTAGTGACCGGTATGAGAGAGTGAGAGTGATAACACCAAATTTAACACACCTGCTCCCCCATTCACACCTGAGACCTTGTAACACTAACGAGTCACATAAGAGGGGAAATGGCTAATTGGGCCCAATTTGGATATTTTAACTTAGGGGTGTACTCACTTTTGTTGCCAGCGGTTTAGACATTAATGGCTGTGTGTTGAGTTATTTTGAGGGGACAGCAAATTTACACTGTTATACAAGCTGTACACTCACTACTTCACATTGTAGCAAAGTGTCATTTCTTCAGTGTTGTCACATGAAAAGATAGAATAAAATATTTACAAAACTGTGAGGGGTGTACTCACTTTTGTGAGATACTGTATGTGCGGTGGTTGAGGTCCACCCTTTTGGCCACTGAACATGTGCATTATGTTTTTGTGTCTTTTTTATATTCCTGGAATTCAGATTCAGTCAGAGGTCTGCTGCAAGAATTAATACATTCAATTTTTTTTTTTTAATTGTATGGACTACTGTAAATTGAAACCTGCCCTCTTATGTACCTTGATTGGCTTTGTCTGAGTCTGACTCTTCAGCTTGAAAAGTCAGAGGTCACCTGAAAGTCAGACACCTGCCTGACATCACACACTATCTTCCAGCTTCTGACTGTGTATGGCTTAATGCAGGGGGCCACACAGGGGCCGTCCAGCACACAGAACCTGCGTAATGAAGTCCCCAGGACCACTGTACCACAATGTACAGCCTTCTATTGAGACGCATTCGAAAAGGCATCTGTACAAGGTTGCGTGTGGAGGGTTGCGTAAAGCACCCACATGTGCCCTGGCTAAGGGTCCTTTCACACTGATCTCTTTTTGATACGTTTTTTGGGGTTAAAAAAAAGCAGAAGAAAAATGCATTAAAAATGTATCCCTTTAAATTCTATGGAACTCTTCACACCAGTGCGCTGCAGGCAGAAGCCATGGGGTCCCATACAGAAAACATGACACGGGGTCCCATACAGAAAACATGACACAGGGTCCCATACAGACAACCTGACATGGGTTCCCATACAGACAACCTGACATGGGTTCCCATACAGACAACCTGACATGGGGTCCCATACAGACACCCTAACATGGGGTCCCATACAGCCAATGCTTCAGTTATAAATTAACACAGTGAGTGATCAGTACTGATTACTCATTGTGTTGATTCAGGAAAGGAAGGGGCTGGTAAATGTTGCATATATGTTGCATATTTACCGGACCCTTCCCCCACTCTCGATCTTGAAGGATCCTATTGTGCGCCTGTAGTTGTCCGTGGGAGGTAGAGAAGGGGAGTGGGGGTAGAGGGGCACACAGGAGGGGCCTGGGCAGCAGGGGTAAATGTATGGTGCACAGGAAGGGTGATTTTTGTGGCGGGGGGGATCACTGGAACTGATCCCCTATATGGTTCTCTCTGCAACAGCTAAAAGCCAACAGGAGGGAGAAGAGAAGAAGCCAGCTTTCAGCTGCGACAGAGAGAGCCATAAAGGGTCTGAGATGCAATCAGACTGCGTTTCTTTGGTGTGAACTGGCCCTAAGGGTCAAACTAAATGCAGCTAACTAAGTGGAAAATATAGATCTTTCATAAGTAGGTCAGCACAGTTATAACAATGAATGGCTGAATATTCAGACTCTATAAACCCAGCTTTGACTGAATTAAACAGGGTAATATTTGGGTGATTGCAACTGGGAATACAAATGCAAAAGTGAATCTTCTGGGCTGGAAGACTGTGATAAATTGAGTGATAATGATTCCCCGAAACTGTGTCTTTGTTCACATAATGTGTTTTTAACCACTTCAATACAGGGCACTTTTACAGCTTCCCGCCCAGACCAATTTTCAGCTTTCAGCGCTCTCACACTTTTAATGACAATTACTCAGTCATGCTACACTGTATCCAAACAAATCATTAATTTTCTCACAAATAGAGCTTTCTTTTGGTGGTATTTAATCACCGCTGGGTTTTTTATTTTTTGCGATATAAGCGAAAAATTTCTATTGTAAAATTTTGCAAAGAAGTAAATTTCTTCATAAATTTGAGCCAAAATTTATACTGCTACATATCTTTGGTAAAAAATAACCCAAATTAGTGGATATTATTTAGTCTGTGTGAAAGTTATAGAGTCTACAAGCTACGGTGCAAATCACTGAAAATTGATCACATCTGATCACACCCGATGTACTGAAGGCTTATCTCATTTCTTGAGACACTGCCCCATACACACTGTTAGATTTTCTGCAGATTTTTGATTTCAGATTTACCAAAACCTATAATATGAGGTCCAACCTTAAGAGTTTCAATTTTTATACAATCAGGCAGGCCCTTGCACTACATTGTTTTGGTAAATCTGAAGACAAAAATCTGCAGAAAATCTAATTGTGCATGGGGTCTAACAAGCCAGGAAAGTACAAATACCGCCAAATGACCCGTTTTTGGAAAGTAGACAGTCCAAGGTATTTAGTAAGAGGCATGGTGAGTTTTTTGACGTTTTTTCCCACAATTCTTGGCAAAATTAAGAAAAAATGTTGTTTTTGTTTTTTGTACACAAAGTTATCATATTAACAGGTTATTTCTCACACACAGCATATGCATACTTGCAACTACACCCCAAAATACATTCTGCTATTCCTCCTGAGTATGGTAATACTACATGTGTGAGACTTTTACACAGCCTGGCCACATACAGAGGCCCAACATTGAAGTAGCACCTTCAGGCGTTCTACGAGCATAAATTACATATGTCATTTCTCAACCACCTATTACACTTTTGAAGGCCCTGGAGCACCAGGACAAAGGAAACGCCCACAAAATGACCCAATTTTGGAAAGCAAACACCCCAAAGATATATATATGAGGCATAATGAGTCTTTTGAACGGTTCATTTTTTTCCAGAAGTTTTCAGAAAACATGGGAAAAAAATGAAAACGCTTTTTTTTACACAATAATTATAAGATATTTCCAACACATACCATGTCCATAGCAAAAATGACACCCAAAAATACATTCAGCTAATCCTCCTGTGTATGGCGATACCACATGTGTGAGATTTTTACACAGCCTGGCCACATACAGAAGCCCAACATTCAAGTAGCACCTCCAGACATTCTAGGAGCAAAATTATACATATAATTTCCTGACGACCTATGTCACTTGTGAAGGCCCTGGAGCACCAGGACAATGGAAATGCCAACAAAATTACCTTATTTTAGAAAGCAAACACTCCAATGTATATTCTATGAGGTATTATGAATCTTTTGAATGGTTCATTTTTTTCCAGAAGTTTTTGGAAAACGTGGAAAAAAATGAAAACGCATTTTTAAAAAAAAAGTTGTCCATTTATAAGATATTTCCAACACATAGCATGTACATAGCAAAAATGACACCCCAAAATACATTCTGCTACTACTACCCTGAGTATAGTGATACCACGTGTGAGACTTTTACAGAGCTTGGCCATATACAGAGGCCCAACATCCAAGTAGCACCTCCAGGCATTCTAGGAGCATAAATTACACATATAATTTTCTGACTACCAATCACATTTTTGAAGGCCCTGCATATTTCTAACACATAGCATGTACATACCAAATAACAAAAGATTACCTGTGGTTTTAGTAGTGCAGTGATCCACAGAGGAGAGCATTGTTCCAGGCAGCAGGCAGGGATGTGGTCAGCGACAGCAAAAGCAATCGTCCAGGCAGCAGGCAGGAATACTGTCCATAAGTAATACAGGCGGAGATACTGTCAGCACAGCCAAAACACAGCTAAAGCATTGGTCCAGATAGCAGGCAGAGATGTCCAGGCAGAAATACTGTCCATAGTCAGTAGAGGCAGCAGGCAGAGATATGATCAACACAGCCAAAGTATTGGTCCAGGCAGCAGGAAGAAACATGGTCCATAAAGTCCTGGGTCATTACAGGCAGCGATATGGTCAGCACAGCCAAAGTATTGGTCCAGGCAGCATACCCCATCAAGCTTAGGGACGGGGAGACAAGGGTAAAGTCTTCTCCCACCCAAATCTCTTTGAAGCCTCCGGGCAACCAGACCCTGTTCTGGGAACACAGAAAACCAAAAACTGATTTTCTCTACTTAGAATGCTATTCTGAAGCCCCTCACATATGTGAGAACCCTGTGTACTAAAGTAGAAGGGCAAAAGATCAGTCCAAGTGGCAGGCAAAAACATGGTTGATTAACAGGCCGAGGTTGGTGCACGTGGAAGTCAGAAACGTGGTTAAAATGGCCGGCAGAGGCATCGTCAGTAAACAGGCAGAGGTTGGTGCATGTGGAAGTCAGAAACGTGGTTAAAACTCAGGCAAAGACATCGTCGTAAACAGGCCAGGGTTAGTTAACATGGAAGGTAGAAACATGGTAGCAGACAAATGATCCACATAGGTATTTGAAACGGGGGAAATGGCAGTCTGTTACTAATAGGGGGAACTAATATCTGATGGATGTGTGATAATTTATGAAGCAATCACCAATACACAGGCCAGGTTGGGAGGGACATTGGGGACAATAAGAGCTGGTATCTCTTCTAACTCATCCACTGCTGCATACACAACATCTCTTTTGGCGTCTTCTTCCAGATTCTGCGGGGGGGGAATGTTATAGGGAAAATGTTGCTCATGAAGTCGAGTCACACTATCAGAGCAAATGCTTCCTGGGGCAGGTCCTTGCGTAAATCAGGGCAGTGACAATATCTTCAATATATTTGAGGTAGGTGGTGGGTTGGTTTTCGGGTGATTTTTGATAGCAGACAAACGAATTGAACAGGGCCATATGAAAAAGATGAAATGCAACTTACTTATACCAATAACGGGACTTTCAGGTTGACAAATACAGTTGTAGCATTTGATCATTTAAATCCACCCCCCCATGTACAGATTGTAGTCATGGACACAAACAGGCTTTACAATGGGGCCACGTCTTCTCTAAATTTCCACCATGGTGTCATTGTGGATGGTAGTCATCATGTGAACATCTTTCTTGTCCCGCCACTTCATGGCCAACACTTCCTCATTCCTATTGAATGCGGATTCCCCCTTTTGTAGCGTTTTTGATAGTAAACTCTGTGGGAAGCCCTTCCTATTTTTTCAGAAAGGAAGCGCAGGCCAGGGTTTGTTTACGATACAGGTGATGGAAAAGGGGCAAGCTGCTGTAGTAATTGTCTACATATACCTGGTATCCTTTTTTGAGGGGGTATGCAAGGTCCCAGACAATTTTACCACTAGTTCCAATATATGTGGGGCACTCATGGGGCTGGAGCTGGGAGTCTTTGCCTTCATAAATACAGAATGTGTACATATCCAGTGGCTCGATCACACAATTTATTCAATTTCAAACCATACCTGGCTCTCTTACTTGGGATATACTGCTTGAACTGCAGCTGGCCAGTAAAGTGGATAAGGGATTCGTGTACACAAATATTTTGGTCTGGGATAAACAGTTCAGAAAATCGTTTGGTAAAATAATTTTTTAGGGGGCGAATCTTATACAATTTATCGTGGTTGGGATGATCTCCAGGAGGGCACTGCGAATTGTCGTTGAAATGTAGGAAACACATAATCATATCATAGCGTATCCTGGACATGACAGCAGAATATATTGACATGTGGTGGAAGGTGTTGGTGGACCACTTGCCATGCAGTTCATTCTTCTTTGTAAGGCCCATATTGAATGGCCCAAAAACAATTTGAATTTGTCTATTGTGAGATGTCTCCAATGGAACATATGGGCGTAGGACGAATTGGGGTTGGCAACAATAAATTGCTCTGCATAGAGATTTGTTTGGTCCAGCATTTACTGCAACAAATCTTTGGGAAAAACAAATAAAAATAGTCCAATTGTGAAAAAGTAGTAGTGTTGGGCTGCACACCTGCGGTGAAAGGTGGGTTATAGCGGATCCTGAGTTGGCAGGCAACCATAAGGGGTTTGCTAGGGTATCGGGAAGAGAGGACTGGGCCAGGATTCTTTGGGCTGGATGTGTAATTCCAGTACTGGTACTAGGCTCCTCTTCCTGGGGTCTGGCGCTGCTGGTGGTAGGCAGGTATTCTGATCTTGGTCCTGATCCCCTTATTCTTTTAGGAGGGGTGGTTTCCTCCGCTGACTCGGACTCCAATCCACTACCCTCTACTGGCTCGTATTCCGAACCAGAATCGGATAATGGGAGCTCCCAACTGCTCCCATCATCCGACATGGTAAGGATGTTATATGCCTCCTCAGGTGTTACTGATGGCGGGCCTGTGTGATGGTACTTATGGCGGGACTGTGCGGCAGTACTGATGGCAGTAATGATGAAGGGCCTGTGTGGCAGTAGTGATGGCGGTACCGATGGCGGTACGGATGGCAGTACCAATAGGGGTACTAGTGGCGGGCCTGTGTGACAGATGGGCTGTGACAGATCCAGATGGTACTGATGGAGGTACTGATGGCGGAACCGATGGCCGTACTGATGGTGGTACCAATGGCGGTACTGGTGGCTGTCTGTGTGACAGATTGGCTGTGACGGATCCAGATAGGCTATGACAGATCCAGATGGGCTGTTACAGCTCCAAATGTTCGGTGTGACAGGTTCTCTTTATTGGTGGGGAGGCCTGTGTTGTGCACAGTAATAACAGTAAATGAAACACTCACAGATCTCAGATCTCTCCTTCTCTCTCCTCACACGATCGGTGTGTGAGGAGAGAGGAGGAGAGATCCCTGGAAACTGGCGTATTGTTTATACTTGTGACCGGCTGTGATTAGACACAGCCGATCACATGGTAAACAGCCAATTTCATTGGCTGTTTACCTTGATCGGGCATGGGCTATGTCTGAGGGGCACTCTCCATCCCCGATCGGCGTGCTGCGCTCCCCCGGCGACACGTGTGACATGTTTTGACATGTGACCGGCTGTGATTGGACACAGCCGATCAAGTGGTAAACAGCCAATATCATTAGCTGTTTACCCTGATCGGGGATGCGCTGTGTCCGAGGGACAAGAATCATCCTCGATTGTCGCAGTGCACGCCCCCGGGGGCGCACAATAGCGGCACATTCTGACCTACATCATATGATGTCCAGTCAGGATAATTAAACCACTTTGCGCACATCATTTTGTAATATGGCGGGCGGGAAGTAGTTAAAAATGATTTGTTAATAAAGCTTGCACATTCCTTTCTATTCTTTTGTTAAAAGTGGAGTCAGTATCAAAGAATGTTGTTGCAGTAGCACCCCCTGGAGGCAGCTAGGGACCACCAAGTGGCTCGGTGGGCTGACATTCACCTTACGGTAAAAGTGGATGTAAACCCTCACATATACCCAGTGCAGTGAATAGCCTCAGGTGATACACAAAGATGAAACGTATCTCCCTACATAAGTTATAAAAGGAACGTGAGACAAGCAGCCCTGCCAACTAAGTGTAGATACAGTATATCAATAGAGTACAAGGAAATTAAAAAATGCACTCACATATATTATGAGGATAAAAGCATGACATCTACTATGAGGGGCTGCAGAGTTCGGCAGGATTGCGGCTGGGCAGGCAGGGCTGGAATCAAAGTCGGCCAGGAGTGGCATGTAGAGTGATGATGACAGGAGTTGCAGGGAGCCAGCAAGTGGATCCAACAGGCAGCCGGACCATGAAGCTCTAGTAACCGGGCAGTGTGCGGTTAGTATTGCGGCACACTGCCCGTCAGGTCCAGGACCAAATCATAGAGGGTCAGTCTTCACAGCATATTACTCTCTATGTGCCCAGACGATGACAGCAAAAACATCTGACGTGACTGATCCTACCATTCCCAGTCACTTACTTCCACGTCCTAAACTACATGTAAACTACATGTAAACTCATATACATATGTAAAGAATATAAAAAGTTGCGCTTAGTAATAATAAACAATAACGAAAGTTTAAAGAGTGCTCTTAAAAGTCCAATTTAGTAACACAAGCTGAGTGAAGACACCAAATATTCAGATGAATGAACATCAAACTGAACTGCTTGTGTGAAACACATCCAAAAGAATCCTCCACCTTGTGACGTCACCAACATTATGGTCAAGATGTACTCTTACCACAAGTGATGGACCCCCTATTATGGAAGGCCATACAGGCATTTGGATGTCTCAGCTATATCCATGGGAGTTAAAGTGCACATGACGTATGGCTCGCAACCTTCTTAAAGGTGTTCTATTGGAAACAATGCACTAAGACAGGTAGCCAAAAATTGTGCATAAAATTAAAGGAACTGCAGTAAACGGTACCAATAAAAAGTTGGGATGACAAGTCTGTGTATCCTCGCCCAACCGGTTTCGTCACACTGGACTTCTTGCAAATGGTAACGTTTGCTGCAGTTCCTTTAATTCTATACACGATTTTTGGCTACCTGTCTTCGTGCATTTTTTCCAATAAATGGGATGCCAGATTGATTAATGTCTTGATTACATGTAAGAAAAGAGTAAGAATAATCTCTTATCATCAATAATTAAAAAAAGATAAAACCAAAGATTTAGATAAAAGCTAAAAGCAGATGGCCAGGGAAACTATTTTGAAGAAAGGGACATCACAGCGATCATGCAACCAAGTAACTGGCCCATGTAGAAGGAACCACTGAGTTTTGAATATTACGCCTAATAAGATCTAAATTAGCCTCCAGAGGTGTTGTGGGCAGGGCCGGATCTGGGGGGTGCTGGGGTGGGCTGCGCCCCCCAGATTTTAATCGTACCTCCCCAGATCCTCATGGTGAGCTTTGCAAACTTCAAGGGACACACTTTTTCAGTATTACAGCTCTACTCCACATAGGCTGTTATGCGATAGCTCAGTTCCTGCACACTCTGCCAAATGATCATTCATTTGGCAGAGTGTGCAGGAACTGAGCAATCACATAACAGCCTATGTGGAGTAGAGCTGTAATACTGGAAAAGTGTGTTCCTTCAAGTCTGCAAAGCTCACCTATGCAAGAAGAAGGTAAAGTACAAAACAATTGATCAGCAGTGAAAGGCACTGGCTGTGTATTTAGTGAGAATGGTGCTCACTGACAATGACTGCATTGGAGAAGCATAAAACTACAGAGGTAGACGGGAGCAATCTCCTGGAGGTGAAGGGCAGCTGCAGGGTGTGTGTTAATGAGGTCAGCTGCTGATCTACTTACTTCTAATGGATTTCATGTCCTAAGGATGAACATTAGGAAGGCATGGGGGAGTTTTCTACAGGGACACTGGAGGCAGTGGCGGAATTACTGGGGTCACAACAGTCGCAGTTGCGACGGGGCCCGGCATTCCCCCACTGTGGGGGGGGGGCCCAGCGGGGTTGCTCTTCACATCGCTGAGGCTGAGCGTGTCTCTCATCTAACAGCAGAGAGACACTGGCATTGTTTGTTTTATTTCCCTCTCCGTGTGTCCTCTCTCTCATGCCATGACAGGACACACAGCTGATCTCCCCCCACCCCTCTCTGTGCTCCGCGGGAAATGTGAGCTCCTTAGCTTCACACTTGACTGCCTGCGGTGCACACAGAGAGGGGAGGGGGAGATCAGCTGTGTGTCCTGTCATGCCATGAGAGAGAGGACACACGGAGAGGGAAATAAAACAAACAATGCCGGTGTCTCTGCTGCTGTTAGATGAGAGACACACAAGCGTACAGCGGAGAAGACCGAAGCCGCCTCCCCCTCCTCTCTGGTTATGGAGGGGGAGGAGGAGGAGTCCGAGGGAGAACGCTGTTCTGAGGTCTGTAAAGTTTTTATTCAAATAGACATGTGCTGGGGGGAACACTATGGGGTGGGGGTCTGCACTGATGAGGGGTCTGCATTGATGAGGTGGGGGTCTGCACTGAGGGGGGTCTGCATTGATGGGGTGGGGGTCTGCACTGAGGGGGGTCTGCATTGATGGAGGGAGGGGGGTCTGCACTGAGTGGGGTCTGCATTGATGGGGGGGTCTGCACTGAGGGGGGGTGTGCTGATGGAGGGGGGGGTCTGCATTGTGGGGGGCCTGCACTGATGGAGGGGGGTCTGTACTGTGGGGTGTGAACTGATGGAGGGGGGGTCTGCAATGAGGGAGGGGAGGTCTGCACTGATGGAGGGGGGGTCTGTACTGAGGGGGGGATGTGAACTGGTGGAGGGGGGTCTGCACTGATGGAGGGGAGGGTCTACACTGGGGTCTATAGTGATAGAGGGGGGTCTATACTGATAGATGGGGGTCTGCACTAAGGGGGTCTACACTGATAGATGGGAGTCTATGCTGATAGAGGGGGGCTATACTGATAGATGGGGGTCTGCAATGAGGGGGGCTATACTGATGGATGGGGTCTGTACTTAGTGAGGAGGATCTATACTGCGAGACAGGGGTCTGTACTTATTGGGGGGTCTATACTGAGAGGGGGGTCTGCAGTTAGTGGAGGGGGGTCTGTACTGAGGGGGGCTATAGTTGGTGGAGAGGGGTGACACCAATTTTTTCCTCACCGGGTGACACCAACCCTAGTGATGCCACTGGAGAGACACGCTCTCCGCTCAGAGCCGTACTGTCCTGAGAAGACAGAGGACTCTGATAGAGGACTCTGATGGGCACTGATAGGGGGCACTGATAAGATTTACTGATGAGCACTGAAGGGGAGGCACTGATAGGGGACACCGATGGGAAGCACTGATAGGGGACACAGATGGGAGGCACTGATAAGGGACCCCGATGGGAGGCACTGATAGGGGACACTGATGGACACTGAAGGGAGGCACTGATAGGGGGCACTGATGGGAGGTACTGGTGGGTAATGATGGGGGGCACTGAGAAGGCACTAGGGGGCACTGATAGGGGGCACCGATGGGAGGCACTGATAAGATTTACTGATAAGCATTGATAGGGGGCACCGATGGGAGGCAACAATGGGATTTACTGATGAGCACTGAAGGGAGGCACTGATAGGGGGCACTAAGAAGGCACTGATAGGGGCACTGATAGGAGGCACTGAAAGGGGGCACTGATAGGCTGCACTGATAGGAGGCATTGATGGGCATTGATGAGCACTGATGGGCACTGATGGGCAGTATTGAAGAGTACCGATAGGTAGCATGGATGGACGCTGCAATAATGAGCACTGATAGGTGGTGCTGATAGGCAGATTTGATGGGCACTAATAGGCAGCATTAATGAGCACTGATAGTTAACACTTGTAGGTGGCATTGATGGGCACTGATAGGTGGCATTGAAGGGCACTAATACATGGCACTGATAATTGGAGCACTGATTATCAGTGTAAACAATTTACTGACATTCTTGACAATTAATGGCATTCCTTTCCTCACACAGACATAGCACAGGAGGAAAGGGCTGCGGATAACCGGCAAGTCTGTTTACATGTGATCAGCTGACATCACATGGTAAAGGGCCACTGTGATTGCGCTGGATGCACGTCCCAGGGGGCATGCGATAAGCACGGTTTTGGGAGGATGTCCATGGATGCCCTCCCAAAATTGGAAGCCTGGAGCTCGGATGGAAGGGGGGGGGGGCATCATTGTTTCTTGCACCGGGGCCCTGAAGGTTCTAGTTACGCCTCTGACTGGAGGCTGAGGTAAGGACTGCTCTAGAATACAGAGAAAGCTTTTTCTTTTCTGCAACAGAGGTATATTGATGGTACATTGGTACATAGGGAAGCTGGAATTTAGAAAAAAAAAAGGTGAGCTTAGCATTCATAATGCCATGATCTGGGCCATGGACAAGGCCATGCCAAAAAGCTGCATAGCTAGTACAGTAGGCTCGTAGTCAGTGGATATAAAAAAATGAACTAGTGTCTATCAGTGGAAGGAATAGAACCCCACTATTGGTGTTAGTGGAAGGAAATGCCCCATCATTGGTGTCAGCATGGGGAATAATGTCATATAGTTGATGTTATTGGAGGATTAGTGTCCCATTGTTGGTGTCATTGGAAGGAACAGCATCCCATCATTGGGTTTTGTGGATGTATGAATAGAATGTTTTTTGCATACTGTATGTCTTTTAATCTACTTAACTAATGAACCATGTGGCTTTCTTCTTACTTTTTTATCATCCTAATACACAGATCTAAGTACCCAGAGCTTCCACCATATCATAGCTTGATGAATCTATCACCCATCTTTGTGGTCTACCACTTAAAAGCTCGCTCCCCTCCAGTCTTGTATAACCTCACACCCCCTGCTGCAAATGCTGCTCAAGTCGACCTTCTGTGAAATCCCCAAAGCCACATGAAATCTCCCTTGTACCTGCAATAGAGTTGAGAACCTTAACATGCTCTTCTTTAGTTTTTGGTTTTGGGGGGCATCTAGTCATAGTGTTGTAAGCAAGGTTCAACAGAAGCTTTACCACTTAAATGCACTTTTTGTGTAGATTTGAATTTGAATTTTTTTTCACTACAGCCTCTACTATGGGATACTTAGATAAAAAGATTACCCACTAAGGACCAGTGACCTATCCAGTCAGTCCAGCGCGGTCTCCAACACAAGCTAGATACTCTACTATGGGAAGCAGAATGAGACATCTTCAACATGATGCATGAACTCTGGAGCCCCAGTGTATGTTCTTAAAAATTAAATTTAAAAAATAAATATACAATACATCTCCACTATACAAACACATTTCCCAAGTACTGAAAAATGCCTATTGATCTGCCAGAAATCCAGTGTGGTCTAACTTGTAATGAACCAACAACATTGCCTCTGCTGCATTGAAACCTCAAGCAATGTTGTAAGTACACTGGAACTTCCCTGCAAAGCTACAGAACTCTGCCTATACCCCTATCCTCATCTTCATAATGCAAGGGCAAGGTGTTCAGTAGTACAGCAGGGGAGAACTCAGGCAGGGCGGCTGATAGCACTGCTTGGGATTTCAGCGCTGCAAAGGCAAAGTGAATAGGTAAATGAAAGCAGTAATATAACTGCGCTAACCCAGTGAAAAGAAACAAAGCTGCTACACAAAAATGTGACAAGTATTCAAATGGGATGGTGTAAAAATGTAGTGCTAAAACAAAAACATGACCAAAAAACAAGTGTATAGGTGAATACAGATCAATAACTTGTGGGTAATGACCCACTATGATGTGAATATAAACAACATAAGTGATAAAGTCCCACAATGCAATAAAATGTGGAATCCAGTGCAAGTGAAAAAATCTTCCGGTGTATAATTCATCTGCATGGAAATCTTGAAGTACAAAGAGGTTAAACACTCTTACCAGAACAGGTGGATTCGGATGCCAGTGACACCGAATCCAACAGGCTTAGAGATCCAGATGGAAGGCTATCCTAGGAGAAGGTGGTGGTCCCAGATCTCAAAGGACATCTCCCCTTGGCTGGAACAGCTGCAGTGGTATCCACCAAACGGAGGGAACCATACATCAAGTGGGGGGCATCCAGATCTCGTATCCAGTCAAAAGAGTGTGGGGAAAAAAGGATGGAGTGCTCTCTGTTACTGAGCGCACGCAGTAACACACACTCGAGTGTTTAACCTCTTTCTACTTCGTGATTTCCATGCAGATGAATTATACACCGGAAGATTTTTTCACTTGCACTGGATTCCACATTTTATTGCATTGTGTGACTTTATCACTTATGTTGTTTATATTCACATGACAGTGGGTCATTACCCACAAGTTATTGAACTGTATTCACCTATACACTTGTTTTTTGGTCATGTTTTTGTTTTAGCGCTACATTTTTACACCATCCAAAGTGAATAGGTCCCTGGATTTCTCTCAGGATTAACGGGTATTTATTTATTTATTTTTAGTTGGGGCATACTTTTGAGTATCACAGGTATTTTTCTGTACTTGCAACACAATAAAAGGATAAGATAATATATATATATATATATATATATATATATATATATATATATATATATATATATATATATATATATATATAAATATTTAATGTTTAAAATAATCCATCTAGAAAATGTTCATGTAATGCAGAGATGTATTTTATTTTTATTTTTTTGCCAAGATATATCCTTTAAAAAGGAGTGCTATACTGTAAGATGTATAAATGTACACATCATTATGAGCATATAACTAGCCACTTTAAAGCGAAGTTCCAGGAAAAAATACAACTAGGTCTTGCACAATAGACCACCCCACGACCCCCCCTCTTTTTTGGATATAATTCTTTTTTTCTATTTGTTTAGTACCTTTTCTTGTTTTTTTAAGGTGTACTTCCATCCTAACCTCGCCGCGGCAAGGTACGTCCTCTCCACATCTTCATCTGCCCTTCTCCTTCCTCCCCCGCTGCCTTCTGTGACTCAAGCATGTGCAGTATGAAACCAGATTTGAAGCCGGAAGGCTTCACTGCCAGTTTCCCTTAGTTGCAATGGCGGCGCCTGCACCCGGGCCAATGGAGGAATCGGATTTGTGGGGCCGACATCGTGGGATCCATATACGGGTAAGTGTCTTTATATTAAAAGTCAGCAGCTACAGTATTTGTAGCTGCTGACTTTTACATTTTTTCTTTTAGAGCCTGGAACTCCGCTTTAAGACTAGGCTTTTTCTGGCACTTTTTGTTTACAAGTTTTATTCTGTATTTTTTGCTAGAAAATTACTAATAACCCCCAAATATTATAATTTTTTTTTAGCAGAGACCCTAGGATATTTGTGCAGCAGTTTTGCAAACACAATTTAAAAAAAGTTAATTTTAAGACCCCTTTCACACTAAAAATAGCGCCTGTAAAGAGTCTAAAAAACGCCTCCCGTGCAGTGCCAGTGTGAAAGTCAAAGTGCTTTCACACTGGGGCGATGCGCTGGCAGGACATTAAAAAAAGTCATGTAAGCAGCATCTTTGGGGCGATGGAGGAGCGGTGTATACACCGCTCCTCCACATGCACCGCTCCTCCTGCCCATTGAAATGAATGGGCACCGCTGCTGAAGCGATTGCAAAGCGTTTCGTCAGCGGTGCTACACAGGCGCATTTAACCCTTTATTCGGCCGCTAGCGGGGGTTAAAAGTGCCCCGCTATCGGTCGAATAGTGTTGTTAAAACGACGGTAAACCGCTTATAAAACTAGCGGTGTTTTAACGTCAACGCCCGACCCAGTGTGCAAGCAGCCTAAAAAAAAGCAAAACACAATATATACCACGATTTTTTTGTAAAGATGATGTTACGCTGAGTAAATAGATACTTAGAATGTCACGCTTTAAATTTGCCCACGCTCGTGGAATGGCGACAAACTACAGTACTTAAAAGTCTCCATAGGTGAAGCTTTAAATGCCTTTACAGGTTACCTGTTTAGAGTTACAGAGGGGGGTCTAGTGCTAGAATTATTGCTCTCGCTCTAACAATCACGGTGATACCTCACATGTGTGGTGCGAATACTGTTTACATATGCGTGCACAACTTACGTATTTTTCTTTTTCTTATTTATTTTACTTTTAATTTCAATAGATTTTTATTGGATAATTCAAACAGAAGGACAAAAAAAAAACGACCATTGGTCCATAACATCTTACATTGTACTAATAGATGCACAGCAGGGGTACATATCTAAGAATGATTGACATGTGAAGAAACTTAGAAGCCTTCGGAAAATGAGCTGAGGAACGGGGAACCGTACCACGATTCTATAGCTATAAAGGGGGGAACAAACCCCACCACCCAACACCCCCAGTGGGATCAAGCTGTGTCAAAGGGTGGGGGCCGTCACACCCCAGCTTTTGGTTACTATATACGGGCTAGAGATGTAGTAAGAACAATATAACGAGAGCAACAGTTAAAGGCTTAAAGGTATAGCGCAGGGATATGCAATTAGCGGACCTCCAGCTGTTGCAAAACTACAAGTCCCATCATGCCTCTGCCTCTGTCATGCTTGTGGCTGTCAGAGTCTTGCTATGCCTCATGGGACTTGTAGTTCTGCAACAGCTGGAGGTCCGCTAATTGCATATCCCTGGTATAGCGAATCCAAAGAACTGTAGGGTATAAATATATACTGCTTCAGAAATGAACATGGAACAATGCAACCGGGACACGCATTCAAACTATTGCTTATTGTACTACCGTATGTACAGAAGGGCGAGTAGCACCATAAAGTTGGTAGGGAGGAGATGAAGAGAAAAAAAAAAGAAATTTACAGGAAACAGGAAACCCATTCTTAAAGATTCTGTATATATCCATAGTGGAGAGTGTTCACAACAGGAATATAACTCATGTTAGCTCTAGAAAGCCCCTTTACGTGGCTCAAGACTTCCCAGAGCACATAGGTGCCCTTTCAATTTTCAGTATTGCAGGAGAAGAAACCATCGTGTCCTTATGTACGATTCCCTAGGCCAAATTAACAGGCCTAAGAGTACAAGGGGAAAGAGGAAAAATAGGAGAAGAGGGTAAAGTAAGAAGAAGAGAACATAGAAGAAAGCACAGTGACCGAGAGAGACCCGCCCCCCCCCCCCCCCCCCACATGGAGCTTGGAAGGGTTTAAGGGGTGGGTTTTAGTCGAATATATTGGGACCATGGTTCCCAGAGGCCTCAAATTTTGCGGTGGTGTCCAGTAAAGTGCCCACCATTTTCTCCTGGGTCATTATCCAGGAGACCTTTCTTTTAACCAAAGTGAAAGAAACGCGTGGTTGCTTCCAGGCAATCGTCAATTTAGTTCCAAGAAAAATAAACATAATAAGGCGTCAAACCAGTTTGGGGGCCCCTGGGATCGGGAAATTGAGCAGCACTGTGTGGGGAGATTTCTGGATGGGAAGGCTCGTGATTTTCCTGATCATGTGGGAAATTTTTTTCCAGAAATCTCTTATGCCACGTACACACGTGCGGAATTTCCGACAGAAAGAGTCCGATGGGAGCTTTTCATCGTATATTCCGACCATGTGTATGCCCCATCAGACTTTTTCTGTAGAAAATTCAGACGGACTTAAATAGAGAACATGTTCTGTATTTTTCCGCCGGAACAAATTACTATCGGAAAAACCGCTTGTCTGTATGCTGTTCCGACGCACCAAAAACGACGCATGCTCTAAAGCAAGTTCGAGATGGAAGCTATTGGCTACTGGCTATTGAACTTTCTTTTCTAGTCCCGTCTTACGTGTTGTAGATCACTGCGTTCTGGATGGTCGGAATTTGGTGTGACTGTGTGTATGTAAGACAGCTTGAGCGGAATTCCGTCAGAACCTCGTCGTAAAAACCTTCAGAGTTTATTCCGACGGCAAAACCGGTCGTGTGTACAAAACTGGTCGTGTGTCTCTGTCCCCCCTCTCTCTCTGTGTCCCCCCTCTCTCTCTGTCCCCCCTCTCTCTGTGTCCCCCCTCTCTCTCTGTCCCCCCTCTCTCTGTGCCCCCCCTCTCTCTGTGTCCCCCCTCTCTCTCTGCCCCCCCTCTCTCTGTGCCCCCCCTCTCTCTCTCTCTCTGTCCCCTCTCTCTCTCTCTGTCCCCCCTCTCTCTCAGGGTCCCCTCTCTCTGTGTGTCCCCCCTCTCTCTCTCTCTCTCTGTGCCCCCTCCCTCTCTTTCTGTGTCCCCTCCCTCTCTCTGTGTGTCCCCTCTCTCTCTCTCTGTCCCCTATCTCTCTCTGCCCCCTCTCTCTCTCTCTCTATCTCTGTTCCCTCTCTCTCTCTGTCCCCTCTCTCTCTCTGTCCCCCCCTCTCTCTCTCTCTCTCTCTCTCTCTCTGTCCTCTCTCTCTCTCTCTCTGTCCTCTCTCTCTCTCTCTCTCTCTCTGTGTCCCCTCTCTCTGTGTCCCCCTCTCTCTCTGTCCCCTCTCTCTCTGTGTCCCCCTCTCTCTCTCTCTGTCCCCTCTCTCTCTGTGTCCCCCCTCTCTCTCTCTGTCCCCTCTCTCTGTGTCCCCTCTCTCTCTCTGCCCCTCTCTCTCTCTCTGTCCCCTCTCTCTCTCTGTGTTCCCTCTCTCTGTGTGCCTCCCTCTCTCTCTCTCTGTCCCCTCCCTTTCTCTCTGTGTCCCCTCCCTCTCTCTCTGTGTCCCCTCTTTCTCTCTGTCCCCTCCCTCTCTCTCTCTGTCCCCTCCCTCTCTCTCTCTGTCCCCTCCCTCTCTCTCTCTGTCCCCTCCCTCTCTCTGTGTCCCCTCTCTCTCTCTCTCTGTCCCCTCTCTCTCTCTCTGTCCCCTCTCTCTCTCTCTCTGCGCCCTCTCTCTGTCCCCTCCCTCTCTCTCTGTGTCCCCTCTCTCTCTCTCTCTGTCCCCCTCTCTCTCTCTCTCTCTCTGTCCCCCTCTCTCTCTCTCTCTCTCTCTCTCTCTCTGTCCCCTCCCTCTCTCTCTCTGTCTCCTCCCTCTCTCTGTGCCCCCTCTCTCTCTCTGTGTCCCCTCTCTCTCTCTGTGTCCCCTCTCTCTCTCTCTGTGTCCCCTCTCTCTCTCTGTGTCCCCTCTCTCTCCCTTCCCCCCCTCTCTCTCTCCCCTCCCTCTCTCTCTGTGTCCCCTCCCACTCTCTGTGTCCCCTCTCTCTCTCTCTGTGTCCCCCCCTCTCTCTCTGTCCCCTCTCTCTCTGTGCCCCCTCTCTCTCTCTCTCTCTGTGTCCCCTCTCTCTCTCTCTCTCTCTCTCTCTCTGTCCCCCCCTCTCTCTGTGTCCCCTCCCTCTCTATGTGTCCCCTCTCTCTCTCTCTCTGTGCCCCCTCTCTCTCTCTGTGTCCTCTCTCTCTCTCTGTCCCCCCTCTCTCTCTGTGTCCCCTCTCTCTCTCTTCCCCCTCTCTCTCTCTCTGCCCCCTCTCTCTCTCTCTGTGTCCCCTCCCTCTCTCTCAGCATCTCTCTCACACCCCTCTCTCTGTCCCCCTCTCTCTCTCTTAAACACCTCTCTCTCTCTCGCTCCCTCTCTCACAACCACCCTCTCTCTCACACACACACAACCTCTCTCTCTCACAACCCCCACTCTCTCTCACAACCCTCTCTCTCTCTTTTACACACACCCCCATCTCTCTCACGCACCCCCTCTCTTTCGCTCAGCACCCCTCTCTCGCAAATTGCTGTGTTGGCACTTTGCAACACAAAACCAACTTATTTATTTCAGTTTGGGCACTCGGGGTCAAAAAGGTTCATCATCACTGCTATAAGGCGTTCAAAGGTATAATTTCTATGTACAGCTTTTACCACATCCGAAAGGTTAGTAGAGGCAGAATATATTCACATTCTTTTAGAAACTAGTAAGTTCCTAGTTTCTAAAAGAATATGTTTTATCACTGATCTAAAGTGTGGTGGGAACTTCTCTATACCCAGATGGAGAACCGCAAACGCTGGGTTAGGCGGTGTGATGCCAGTGAGCGATGAGATCAGTTGGAATATTTGATTCCAGAGAGTTTTTATGTTCAGGCAATGCCAGAACATAGGTAGTAAATGTCCTATATTTCTGCAGTTCCTCCAACAAAGGGGTGAGTGTTCTGGAAAGAACTTAGCTAGTCTGTAGGGGGTGTAGGGACATCTATTTGTAATTTTGATCGTTAAGTCCCAGTGTTTGGTGCAGTGGGATGCTTTATGGATTACTGTGAATGCAGATTGCCATTGTGCATTCATGTGCGTGGCGCCCATCTCTGTTTCCCATTTTTGGATTGCTATGGTTTATTAATTTATCTTGAAAGAAGTTGTAAAAAAGAGATATCCCTTTGATGTTATTTTGGGGAGTAGCATAGAATGACCATGCTTTGGTGGGCATCTTTGTCTTTGGAATAGAGTTCGTTTTCAGAAAATGTGATATACGCACACAGAAGAACAGTGTTTTATTTGGCAGATTTTATTCAGTGAGAATTTGTTCTGCAGATTTAGGCATTAAGTGATACAGTGTGTTATGGGTGCTTTAACTGATAGATTTTGGCTTCTAGGATATCAATTGGAGGCTGGTCGTTTATCACAACTCTTCTCTGTATGCTTTAGGGATAAAGGTACCTCCATGCTTGGATGGACACCTGAATTTGTGGTGAAAAGTGTTTGATATCCCAGTGTTTCCAATTGTCACCCATGAGAAAAGGTTTTAGGTCCCTTGTTGGCATCTGACGTTAACAATTGGCATCTGACGTTTGTCTCCCCCTTCACAAAGCCCATCTGGTCATGTTGGATAATGGTAGGAATGATATTCATTAATCTTTTGGCCAGTAGTTTTGTGTAGACTTTATTGTCCAAGTTTAAGAGGGATATTAGTCTAAAATTGGCTGGTGTATTGAGATCTTTGCCCCGTTTGGGCAGAGTTACTATATGAGCTCTCAGCATCTCTTGGGGAAAGGTCGAGGATTCCGCCGCTTGTGTGAAGACTGAACATAGGTAAGCTGAAAGTATGGTTTTGAAGGTTTTATAATATTTGCTGGAGAACCCATCAGGTCCTGGTGACCTACCATTGGGTAGTGTGTCTATAACTTTTGCAATTTCTGTGGTTGTAAATGGGGCGTTTAACTTTGTCAGTGTTGGAGAGAGAGGGAAGTTTTTATTCCTTGTAGGAAATTTTTTATTTTCTCTGTGGTTGGTTGTGGCGTGGATTTATCTTCGTGTAAGTTATATAATGCTCCGTAATATTCGGCAAACTGGTTCACTATGTCTTGTGTGTTAATTATTTTGAAGTTTTGGGTAGGGCGTGTTAGGTGTGCTATTTTGGTTTTGGTATGTGATGCTTTCAACCTCCTGGCTAGATATTTACCAGCTCTGTTTGCGTTAGCATAGTAATGTAGTTTCAATCGTCTAAGATGCATGTCGTATTTTTGAGAGAGATGTTCTCTCAGATTTTCCCTGAGTTTGGAAAGAGTGTTAGTTAACGTAACTATAGGGGAACGTTTGTTTTGAGATTCTACAGTACGTATTTCGGAAATTAATGTGTTGAGTGTGGACGTGTAGCGTTTCTTTTCCCTGGCCCCTATTTGTATGAATATGCCCCTCATGATGGTCTTGTGTGCATGTCGATGTGCAGTAGGAACTGTGCCTATTTGAAAAAAAGGTGTAGTCCTTCTCATTAGCATTAAGGCATCTCCACGTATCGAACAGTTCCTCTCTATGTAATAGCGTCTGCAGTGATGATGTCCCTTTGGGCTTGCTGTTAGTGGTGCCCAGTTTTGGGTCTGCAATAAGGCTAAAGTCTTTGCATAACAGGAGGTTACTGTATTTCATGGAGACCGCTTTTTTGAGTAAATTTTCCTATAAAGCATATTTGGTGAGAGTTCGGGGCAGATAGTGTCACTAGTGTATACGGTTTGGAGTTTAAGGCCCCAGTTATGGTGATGTATCTACCTCCTTCATCCAATATAGCTTCCTTGAGTTGAAAGGAGAGGGTATTTTTTATGGCAAGGAGCACTCCTCCTTTTTTGTGGTTGGGTGTGCAAGCTAGAAATACGCTCAGGAAGTCTCTGTGTGTGCAAGGTGGGGTTTTGGAAAGTTGGAAGTGGGTTTCTTGCACACAGAGGATGTCCGCTCCCTGATTGCAGACCTCTTGCCACATGGAAAATCTTTTAGCAGGGTGGTTGAGACCCCTGGCATTAATTGAGATGCATTTGATGGTCATAGCTGGTGTGAAGTTGTAATGTAGTGTGGTGTAGGTACTCACTGCGGTCACATGGTCTCCTGTGGGATGCCACTTTATGAGGTGGATAGAATGTGTGGAGCTTGTTGTCTTCATTAGATGAGTATTGTTCATTGCGGATATAGCTGCGTGTATCAAACAAATAACAGAAGGAACAAAAAACATAGAAAGTTACAGAAGTGAACATAAAAATTGGATCTTACAACTGAACCTTGGGCAGATGTAACTACGTCGGTACTAGGAGGAAAAAGAGATAATAATTATTAGCTCCTAAACCGGAGATGCTGGTTAACTGAGGTCGTTTACTTGTGAGCTTCACTGTTATTTTTCTTGTTAGAGCGCTTGTGGGATACTATTTGCCACTCGTTTTGGGCTGGTTGAGGCCTTGTTGGGGGTGCTTGAAGAGAGGCCTGGTCCGGGAGTGTACCCCACTGACATAAGACTGCGATCCTTTCCTCAAGCGTTGTTACTGATGTTGTAAGCTCCTTGTGTATAATGGTCAGAGCTGCGGGGTATTTCCCTTGTGGAGGACTTTGTGATTTCTTAAGGCTTTGGTAATTGTCGCCAGGTTGCGGCGGTGTTGGAGCGTATGCCTGGAGAGGTCAGGGAGCAGCCTTATAGTGGTGTATTGTGGTGGGATGTTGTCGGGTCTTCTTGACGCTTGCAGGATCTGATCTTTGATGTGGTAATAATGTACCCATAGTAGGACATCCCTGGGAGTCTCTTCAGGGAGAAAGGAGGGTTTAGGGGCCCTGTGGATCCTATCCACTATAAGGTCCCGTGCTGTCAGAGATGGTACTAAAGTAGAAAACAGGGTATGGGCATATTGGAGAAGAAGATTTGGTGTGACAGACTCTGGGATGCCCCTGATTTTAATATTGTTCCTTCTGGACCTGTCCTCTAAGTCTGCGATCTTATCTTATCTTTCAGCCTAGTTATGTCTTCCCCCTGTTCAGTGTGCGCTTCCACCATTACGTTATAGGAGGATGTATATTCTTCCATCTTTGTTTTCCACATGGTCTACTCTGAGGCCCAGTGCTTGTACTTCCCTCATGCACTTATTAATTCCTGTGATCATGTCAGCGTGTAAGGATGAGCGCAGGGAGAACAGCATCTCTTTCAGCATTGTGTCCAATATAGGCCTCTCAGATGTGGGAAAGTCTGCTATAGGGTCCCCCTCCTGATCCTCTTGGGCTGTATTTGGGTTATGCGGCCTGCTTACCTCCATCTCTGGGTCAGGCTGCGGCCTAGCTGGAGATTCCCTCCTGGATCTCGATTTTGCAGGGCTCCTCGTGGAGGGGCTGGATGTCCCAGAGGACATCGCTGTGCAGCTTGTTTAAGTGTGAGGCTGTGGATGTCGGTCCGGGACACCCGTTGTGTGCCGCAGCCTTGTCTGTGTGCCTTTGTTCTCGGGTGCCGCCGCCATTTTGTCATGGTTCGCGCAAGGGCATCATGAAGAAATCTGTCAGTTTAAGTGGTTCAAGTGGTGATTCTTCCTTCGCCTCGTCATCTCTGCGATGTGCTGTGGTCCGATGTGTCCGGTCATGGCTCTGAATGGAGCAGGTGAGCATGGATGGCGATGGATTTTCTCCGGTGGGCTGTGGAGCTCCTGAACTACATGTTCACCTTGGAGTCCGGTAGCCACGCCCCCCCCCTGTCCACACCATTTTTCATAGTAGGTGATGAGTCGGTTTTTGAGGTCCCTAATGTATGGATAAAATGGGAGATTTGGTGAAATCGGTATCTTTCAGAGATAGGCATGTCTAATTTGCTAACACAGTGAGCGAGGGTGAGGGGACCAGTGGAGTTGACGAAATGTCCAATCCTACGCATCCCATTGTTCAGCGACCATTGGAAGGACTTTATGTCCATACCCGGGGGGAAGAAAGAGTTGAGGAAGAGGTGTGAAAGTGGGCGCCAATTAGAGATAAGGTGTGGGTTGTTTTTAAGGGAATCCCAAATGACCAGGGAGTGGGATAATGTGGGGGGCATAATGGCTGGTCTGGCTTTAGGAGGACACCACAGGAGGTAGTCCAGTGTGTAATTAGGTATCGCTTGTCTTTACTATGTGAACCCAGTCCATGTGTGCCGTCCTGGAATAAATGATATAGAGTTTGGATAATTGGGCTGCTTGGTAGTACCAAAGCAAGTTTGGAAGTCCCACACCGCCCTTATGTCTAGCCCGATATAGGGTCTCTTTAGCAACTATATGTCCTTTCGTACCCCAAATGAATTTAATGATTTTCGATTGAAATTTTCGTAAGTGGTTATTAGATATTGGAATGATGAGTGACCTGAAGAGGTAGAGAATGTGCGGTAAAAGGGTAATTTTCACTGAATTGATTCTACATAACCTAGAGAGATTAATTTTGTCCCAATGGATGAGGTCTTCCTCCAAGGTATATTGGAGGAAAGTTGGCCGCATAAAGTCGGTCCACAGAGGCTGCCAGATTGACCCCTAAGTAGCGGATGACCGTATCACTCCATACAAATTGGATTTTTTCCTTCAGTCGTGTTACTAGGTGTTCTGGGAGGTTAATATTTAGCGCCATCGATTTATTGAAGTTCACTTGGAGGCCAGAGATTTTACCAAAGCCTTCTAGTAATTTGCAGATGTTGGGAAGTGTGATTAAGGGAGAGGTGATAAAGAGCAGAATGTCATCTGCGAAGAGTGCACATTTGTGGCCTTGTGGCCCACAACTAACCCCATGGATATCTGGATGATCCCTAATGGCACTAGCAAGTGTTTTGATAATGATGGCAAAAATCAGTGGGGATAAGGGGCAACCCTACCTCGTGCCCTTGCATATCAGAGTGATATCTCTGTAACCGTATTTGTGCTTCAGGGTTAGAGTAGAGGGCCCCTATCACATTCATGAAGGTGTGGCCAAAGCCCCATTGGTGTAGGATTGGGACCAGGAAGGACCAGGAGACAGAATCAAATGCCTTCTGGAGGTCCAACAAGAGCAGGAAGCCTGTTTGGGGAGGACAGCCATCCCAACCAGACCGCAGAAAGACAAAAGAAGAAAAACAGAACAAAACCTAAAAGGTATAGGTGGTAAGGACCCACCATACCCTTTACTTGTGAGAACGTTTCCCCTCTAACAAGATCCATGTCTCTGAGGGCAGGAGGAGGTGCAAGAGTACCGCTCCGGCCGTAGCACGCCCTTGTGGAAACCATGAGCATTTGCAAGAACTTCGGCATCATCGCTATCACCTGAAAACAGAAAACAGAAAAGACATGCCTAGGTGGGTTAGGCAAGTTATGAGCAAGAGGATTTGACAGGTAGGGGTATGGGGGAGAGAGGATGATTTGGCAGGTAGGGGTATGGGGGAGGGAGGGTGGGAGAAGGCAAGGGAGGGAGGGTAGGGGAGTTAAGTATAGGGGGAGGATAGTGAGATAGGGATATGTCAAAGAGAGAAAAATTAAAAAGGGCCTATCGAATCCAGAGAAAGTCACCAATTCTGCTGATTAGGAACTCAGCTCCAATCTAAGAGGGAAGGGGTTAGGAAGACAAATGGGACCTCTAGGAGTTGAGGGTGAGTATCGGAACAACCCGTACAGAGTATAGCTATGGCGGTAACTATCAATTACTAGTGCTTAGGTATACATGGAGAAGATATGTTCCAGAGAGGAGTACATCTGGTGTTTCAGAGAAAGAATGAAGGACTCCGGGTAGGTTGTGTCCTTGGCGATGAAGACAATGTACAGGAGACTGTGAAAGGAGATGAGGAAGGATATGAGAAGAAGCAGTCTCTTGGGTTGCAGCGGAAGCCCAGTAAATTGGTAGGGAACAAGAGTCATTCAGCTTGGGTGCAACAGGATCAATAGGAAACAGAGACCATTCAAAAAGAGAGCAGATGTGGTGGAACAGGTATCAAGGAGCCGTTTCAGGGTGGAAGGCCCTCTTTAGCCTTTTTGGTTTTGGGTTTTTGCCAGATGGAGGTAAGTGGACTAACTGGAGGGGGCTGCTTAGAAGAGCTGAGAGAAGAAGTCTGCATCGGGGAAGGAGGATCCCTGGAGATAATGCCCAACTTCTGTAGGAGGTGCTCTCCTTTGGGGAAGGAAGCGAATCGGAATGGCTTGTTGTTCATTTTGAATTTCAGGCTGAAGGGGAATAGCCACTAATATTTCATGTTCTTCTGGGTCAAAGCCATCAGTAATGGTTTAAGGGCCAGTCTTCTCTGGATCGTGGAGGGAGAGATATCAGAAAAAATCTGGATAGGATGCCCCAGAATCTGCAGATGGGGGGTGGAGTGGGACTTTTTCATCAATTCCTCCTTGACCACATAGAAGTGCGCAGAGTCATCACATGGCATACAGTGCCTTCACATGCCACACAGTGCCATCACATGCCGTGCAGAGTCATCACATGCACTGATATACAGTCTTGTCATCCCTATCCCCTGTACTCCTATACAATCCCATCATCCCCATCCCCAGTACTCCTATACAATCCCATCATCCCCATCTCCTGTACTCCTATACAGTCCCATCATCCCAATCCCTGTACGGCATGTGATGACACTGTATGGCATGTGATGGCACTGTACAACATGTAATGACACTGTATGGCATGGGATGGCACTGTACAACATGTAATTGACACTGTACGGCATGTGATGGCACTGTACAACATGTAATGACACTGTACGGCATGTGCTGACACTGTACAACATGTAATGACACTGTACGGCATGTGATGACACTGTACAACTTGTAATGACACTGAACGGCATGTGATGACACTGTATGACATGTGATGGCACTATACAATATGTAATGACACTGTACGGCATGTGATGACACTGTACAACATGTAATGACACTGTACGGCATGTGATGACACTGTACAACATGTGATGACACTGTACAACATGTAATGACACTGAACGACATGTAATTGACACTGTACGGCATGTGATGGCACTGTACAACATGTAATGACACTGTACGGCATGTGATGACACTGTACAACATGTGATGACACTGTACAACATGTAATGACACTGAACGGCATGTGATGACACTGTACGGCATGTGATCCTGTAATACTCTATTTACAATGAAGGGAAAATTACTGCTATAGGGGTACTAGGTAATAAACCAATTATGGGGGAGCAAAGCTCTGTCCATGTCTGAGGAGCTCTGTGCTTCAGTATGAAAATACAAGTAGATGTGAATGGAAAGTTTCCTTGTCTCATATAAAAATCCAGATAGTCAATAAAAGGATTTATTCACAATGTTAGCTTTGATTTTATTTCATTTTACTATACCAGTAATGCATGGAATGCCTGTGTGCTGTCACATCCATGTGTATTCTGCTTTACAAATACATTGTTTTCATTCTGGTAGATAGTGCTGTGTATGTAAATCTCCTCTACATATTACTATCAGTGACTTCTCCTACCTTAGTCACTGACTAAAGTGCTCTTACCCCTGCTGGATTTCTCTGACTATCGGAACATGCTGCAGAGGAGAAGGGAGGGGGGAGCAGCTAAGCTCTGTGAAGTCCTTGGGAACCAGCAGAGAGCCAATATCAATCAAGCAAAATGACAGGAAAGCGGGTGGATCCAGACTCCAGAGCCAGACCATTGTTGGTATGACGCTGTATAAAAGTCTGTAGACCCTTACACAGGTATATAGCTCAATTTTAACAGAATGCGAGCACTTTTGAGAGGGCTGGAAAGATTTATAGATATCAGCAGCTCACATAAAATAGATGTAAGCAAAAAAAAGGAAAACCCATACTTCTCTTTTAATGTCTAAAGCGCTGGCAACAAAAGTGAGAAATTGGGCCCAATTAGCCATTTTCCCTCCCCAGTGTCATGTAACTCGTTAGTGTTACAAGGTCTCAGGTGTGAATGGTGAGCAGGAGTGTTAAATTTGGTGTTATCGCTCTCACTCTCTCATACTGGTCACTGGAAGTTCAACATGGCACCTCATGGCAAAGAACTCTCTGAGGATCTGAAAAAAAGAATTATTGCTCTACATAAAGATGGCCCATATATAAGGCTATAAGAAGATTGCCTAGACCCTGGAACTGACCTGCAGCATGGTGGCCAAGACCATACAGCGGTTTAACAGGAGAGGTTTCACTCAGAACAGGCCTCACCATGGTCGACCAAAGAAATTGAGTACACGTGCTCAGCATCATATCCAGAGGTTGTCTTCGGGAAATAGACGTATAAGTGCTGCCAGCATTGCTGCAGAGGTTGAAGGGGTGGGGGGTCAGCCTGTCAGTGCTGAGACTATACGCCGCACATTGAATCAAATTGGTCTGCATGGCTGTTGTCCCAAAAGGAAGCCTCTTCTAAAGATGATGCACAAGAAAGCCCACAAATAGTTTGTTGAAGACAAACAGACTAAGGACATGGATTACTGGAATCATATCCAGAGGTTGTCTTTGGGAAATAGATGTATAAGTGCTGCCAGCATTGTTGCAGAGGTTGAAGGTGTGGGGGGTCAGCCTGTCAGTGCTGAGACCATACGCCGCACATTGAATCAAATTGGTCTGCATGGCTGTTGTCCCAAAAGGAAGCCTCTTCTAAAGATGATGCACAAGAAAGCCAACAAATAGTTTGCTGAAGACAAACAGGCTAAGGACATGGATTACTGGAACCATGTCCTGTGGTCTGATGAGACCAGGATAAACTTATTTGGTTCATGGTCTGGGGCTGTATGAGTGCTGCCGGCACTGGGGAGCTACAGTTAATTGGGGGAACCATGAATGCCAACATGTACTGTGACATACTGAAGCAGAGCATGATCCCTCGCTTCAGGGACTGGGTCGCACGGAAGTATTCCAACATGATAATGACCCCAAACACACCTCCAAGACAACCACTGCCTTGCTAAGAAGCTGAGGGTAAAGGTGATGGACTGGCCAAGCATGTATCCAGACCTAAACCCTATTGAGCATCTGTGAGGCATCCTCAAACAGAAGGTGGAGGAGCGCAAGGTCTCTAACATCCACCAGCTCAGTGATGTCGTCATAGAGGAGTGGAAGAGAACTCCAGTGGCAACTTGTAAAGCTCTGGGGAACTCCATGCCCAAGATGAATAAGGCAGTGCTGGAAAATAATGGTGGCCGCACAAAATATTGACACTTTGGGCCCAATGTGGACATTTTCACTTAGGGGTGTACTCACTTTTGTTGCCAGCGGTTTAAACATTAATGGCTGTGTGTTGAGTTATGTTGAGGGGACAGCAAATTTACACTGTTATACAAGCTGTACACTCACTAATTTACATTGTAGCAAACTGTCATTTCTTCGACCCTGCTGACCCTCTGTTTTCTTCGGTGGGGGAGAGGAGTGGAGCCGCGGATAGCCGGTGTTCGCAGAGACCGTGAGAGACCGGCTGCGACGGAGGCTTTCTGCCATGCCGGGACAACCCTGTGTTGCTTGCTCCTGCCGCATCCGGTTGCCGGGCAACAGCTCATACCCTCGCGTGAGGCTGAGAGGATCCCGCGAGAGAAGGACGGGAGTTCAGAGTCGGACACGCCAAACACACAGAGCGGCGAGTGACAGAACGCAGAGAGAAGAGCCGCCGGACAGGAGTAAATTAGCCCGGACAAGCCGCCTGATTTAGTCCCTGGAAGAAGAAGGAGCATGAGGTAACAAAGACAGTATCGTGAATTGCACAGACTGTTGTTGTATGCCGTAAATGTTTATTGGGGTAATAGGACGAGTGTGAGAGCCCTAAAAATCAGCAACATTTAAAACCTGCTAAGGAACTTTCTGGTACTTTTCCTCTATAGCCAATTATGACTAGAAAGAAAGGGGAGGATCAGCAGCAGCAGCCCCAGGAGAACTTACCCTCTCAGACCACCCGTTCATCCAAGGAGAAGGGAAATCAAGCAGCATCTGCAATGACAGCTGCAGATAAGCTAGAAAGGTTCGCACACACCCCCTCCCAATCCCCAGCTAAAGGCAATCAGCTACCACATGAGAAAACACAGCTGGGAGGTACTGGTGATAGAAAGAGCCTAGGCAAAACGTCAGCAGCACTGCCCGCTAACATTAAATCAGCGGATAAAAAAAGTCCTGAGAAAGATCTCCCAGGAAAAGTCGCCGAAGTCATTCCTGATACAAGTATAGTCAGTGAACCAGAGCCCATGCTAAAAGACGTACTGTGTGCAGTAAACTCCTGTAAGGGCTCATTGAGCAATTTGTGTGACCAGCTAAGGGGCTTAAAGAAAGAGTTATGTACTATGAGCCAAGAACTCCAGAAAGTGGTGGAGAGAACATCCATGTTGGAGGAGAGGCTTAGTCAAGCCTAAGATACTTTACATCCATTGAGGCAAGAGTTTAAAATAATGCAAGCTCAGCTAGACGCGAATAAATCTAAAATGGATGAAATGGAAAACAGGCTGCGCAGATACAATGTGAGGGTAATGGGCCTCCCAGAGAGAAGTGAGGGCTCCTGTCCTGAAGAGTTTATGGAGAAATGGCTTAGGGAGGTTTTTGGGGCTGAGACTTTTTCACATCTCTTTGCCATTGAGAGGGCACATAGAGTGCCTACTAGGACTACTCATACAGAAGGTCGCCCTAGACCAATGATTATGAAGCTACTTAGTTGCAAAGATAAGGTGACACTGATGCAAAAATCTAGAGAAAAGGGGGACATTCACTATAATGGAGCCAGAATTTCTCTGTACCCAGACTACTCTCCAAGTGAAGAATGGTAGGGAAGATGACTCACAATCAGGCTGAGTGTTGGAATATTGGTTGGAATGGGTTGACTGGGATAGAAAGGTCACAAGGTATGCCCCTAGGGCTGGCCAAGTTAGGCAAGGGGGGAGGGAGGGGGGGTCACTTAAGGGAATGGGAGTAAAAGAGGCACCAGGAACAGTAAAATGTTGCACAGTACCGGAGCAAGGGATCGGGAAGGGAAAAATAATAGAGTATAGACACTTAAATCACTTATATATATCAAAGAATAGAAAAGAAACTTTAGATGGGGACAGGAGAGGGAAAGGGGGAAGTAAGGGTTTCCCTTTTTCGTTCTCTCCTCTCTTTTCTCTCACAGTATTTGCACTGAATGTAGTTTTGTTGACCACAGTTGATTTAGAGCAAATGATAAACTGTCTGGTAGAAAGACGGGAAGACTTGATAGGTTGGATTTGTCAAAAGGGTTGTTGGTGTTCACTGCTAGGTAATATAGCTGTTTCAAGACCTCCTCTTCTTCCAGCTCTGATTTCCTTTTTGTTGAGTAGGGGTTTTCTTTTTTCCTTTTTCTTTTTTCCACTCTTTCAATGTTGTTTAGAACATTTGGTATAAGCTCATGGAATATTAGGGGTATGGGCGACCCTATTAAAAAGGCCACAGTATTTTCGGAACTAGAATTCTGTGGTACTGAACTGATATGCCTGCAGGAAACACATTTGACTAACGAGTCTAAACTACTAATCAGGAACAAGAAGTTTCAGGTACAATTTCACTCAGTGTACTCCTCCTACTCAAGGGGAGTGAGCATACTGGTTAGGAAAGGATTGGTATTTTCCTGAAGGGATGTCAGGATCGACACATTGGGTTGCTATATTTTTTTGTATTGCTTGATAGAGGGTAGACCATTCGTTATTGCAAATTTATACATCCCCCCCCCCATTTAAGATGGATATATTGTACCGTTTGTTGAAGTTTGTGGAAGATAAAGCCGATACCCCAGTTATAGTGGTGGGGGATTTTAATGCGGTGCTTAATAGCAGTCTGGATAGGTTTCCATCAGGGCCCAGGGTGGATAGGGCTTCAGAAATTCGGCTAGGTCAGCTCTTGGTGGAGATTGGTTGGTGTGACCTATGGAGAGTCCACAACCCAAACGACCGGCAATACTCCTGCTTCTCGGGCTCACACTGCACACTCTCTCGTATTGACCTGGCCATAGGTAACAGAGAAGTACAACCCCTAATAAGTAAAATAGAATACCGGCCAAGAGGGACCTCAGATCACTCACCACTGACATTAACGGTAAATATTCGTGATAGACATATTCAGAGAATGTGGACAATTAATCCAATATGGCTGGAGATAATAGGGAGTATTGAAGAAATATCTGCAAGTTTAAAGGAGTTTGTAGAACACAATACAGGTTCTGCATCAGAGGGGGTGGTTTGGGATTCCTTAAAAGCATTCCTTAGGGGGCTCTTAATCCAATGGGTTTCTAAGGTAAAGAAGCAATCAAGGGCTAGAGGAGAGTACATCAGAAGAGAGGTGTTGGAGTGAGAAAGACAATATGTGACAGACCCAAGCCTGGAGAAGTGGGAGATTTGGGCTAAGAAGCAATGGGAGTATAACATGGAAATTATTAGAAATGCTGAAAATAGGAGACTCTTCCAGAGGCAAAAGGGTTTCAAAGAGGGGGAAAGAGTGGGCTGAATGTTGGCATTATTAGCCAACACTAATTCTTCTTCATCAACAATCTCCACGATTAGGACATCTAGAGGGGAAATCTCGTCCGATCCTCTGGTAATCATGGAGACGTTCTTTGAATTTTACAGTGAGTTATACAAGTCACGTCGGTGTCCTGAGCGTAGAGAGATAGATAGATTCCTAGAGTGTGTTGAGTTGCCGACTTTGTCAGGAGTAGATAAGAATAGATTGGAAGCCCCCATAACTCTGGAGGAATTGAAGCAAGCAGTGGCGGACATGCCCAATCAGAAATCCCCGGGTCCAGATGGTTTGCCCTTAGAAATCTATAAATACTATGGGGGGGTGCTACTTCCAGAGCTCTTGAAGACTCTGAATTGGGCAGCCATAGAAGGTAGTCTGCCCCTCTCGATGACAGAAACTAACATAGTATTAATACAGAAAGAAGGGAAGGACCAACTAGAAGCATCCTCATACAGACCGATATCATTGTTATGTTCTGGCATTAAAATTTTGGCAAAAGTTTTGGCAACAAGATTAAATAAATGCATCTCAAGTCTTGTTCACCCTGACCAGTCAAGGTTTATCCCTGACAGGTCTACTAGTATAAATATTAGAAGGACATATATTAATCTCCAGGCCTCGGTAGAAAATAAGGGATCCAGAGCTGTCTTGTGTTTGGACATAGCCAAGGCATTTGACAGCCTGGAATGGGGGTATTTGTGGTGGGTTTTGGAGAGATTTGGTTTTGGTCTCTCCAAAAACCACTATATCATCACCCAAGTGACAGACTAACACTATATCATCACCCAAGTGCCAAAACACTATATCATCAGTCCCGATCACTGAGATGTGCCGCCAGATCACCAGTGCCCACCTGTGCCCCCTGCCAGTGCCACCTAGCAATAGGCAGCAGTGCCGCCTACCAAAGGTTAGGAAAACTCCTTTCAACTATCCAGGATCTGTTCATCTGCCAAAAGCAAGCTCCTCTTTAGCTTGGAGCAGGCAAAGATGCCAAGTGTCCCAAATTTGATGTGACAGTCCCACATCATGAACCATTGTCCAATCAATCACAGCATCACCCTTATTTGAGTTACTGAACATGCACAGTAGCTCAAATATTCAGTAGGTATAGTATTAACTAAGAGGATGGTGGCTGTGAGTTGGTGTTTCCCATATATTAACTTTGTGTCAGGAACATACCAGAAAGTGAGGGGGTGTCTGGGTGTGATTACCCAGAAAATGGACATGTCAAGTGTGGGCCATGGACAGGAGTGATAGTGTCCTTGAGTCTGGACCTAATATGCTGGTAAGTTTGAACATGTTGTTATATATTGGGGAACAGTAGAACCCTAATGTTTCCCAGCCCTTTGTTTATCAAGAAAGTCACGTGATTACAATCTGAACACTGATATGGTTAATACATCTATTTGTTAAAAATCATAATTGTTTTTTCTTTTATTTGTTTTTTTCTCTTTTTTTATATGGGTTATGCATTGATGATGATATGAAACCTTCTTGAGCTTTGGTGTTTGCTCCTGTAACTTTGTCTTGACTATTTCACTGTCCTACTATACAGGGTATATGATCGTATATATTGTACAGTATATGTTTTCTTTTCTTTTTTGGTACGCATAAATTCTAAAATAAAGAATTTTAAAAAGATGGTAATTTTGTTGCAAAACCAATTTAAAAAAAATAATTTTGCTCATCCTTTATTGGAACAATCCAAAACAAATAATACCATCTTGAAAGGTTGATATGTACAGTATATGTACAGTATAATACATAAAAAGTTTTAAACTTTTAAATGATTTGTAAGCTGAACTTTGCAGCTACATGATAAAATAAAATATAATGAATACTTCTTATGCCTGTACTATAAGTTTTTTCCTCAATTTTTCTTTCTTTTTTTCTTCCCCCAACTGCCTCCATCTGTTTCTGTCTTGCTGTCTCCATCTCTCATTCTCTGTCTCTGCCACACAGTGGAAATCTCCACTGTGTTCTTATGGTTTTGCTATGTCTTGGAAACCCCGACTCTCAGGTTCACTTCCTCTCTTTCTCGCGTGTATATAAGCCTGTACACAGATACTTCTCTGACATAAACTTCCATACTTTGCCTGTGATCACTCTGCCTCCAGAATGACTATCATACTTCATCCAGTCAGCTCAGAAGACCTGGAGAACCAGAAAACTTCACCAAGGACCTGCCGATGCCTTGATTATTGTCTTGTGATCTCAATGGTGCTGCTCACTATGGTAGTGGGATCAATGGGTGTCTTTTATATGACCTGGGAGAGACCTCACATGGAGAAAAGTACCAGCGAAAGGATCCAGAGAGACAGATTGGTAAGTGTCCATCTCGTAGGAGACAATTGTGCATTTTTGGTCTTCCAAACCTTCTTGCGTTAGCTGTTGTTGAGATGTCTCTGTCGCCACAGCTGTAGACTTTGCTGTACTAACCTCTTCAAAAGAGATTGCAATATTAGTTGAACTGGCAATCTCTTCAATTTGTCAGCCTGGGAATCCATAAGTTCATCAATAAAGTCCCTCAAAAATGACTGTCACTTCAGCTGTAGACTTTGCTGTACTAACTTCTCCGATTGTATAATAATGACTATTTCAAATTTCAAGTTAAGATTTTAAGAGTTATGTGTAAATGAGAAAGAGATTGCAGTATTAGTTGCTCTGTCAATCTCTCCAATTTGTAAGCCTGGGAATCCATAAGTTCATCAATAAAGTCCCTCAAAAATGACTGTCACCTCAACTGTAGACTTTGCTGTGCTAACTTCTCTGATGTTATAACAATGACTATTATAAATTTCAAGTTAAGTTTTTTAAGTTATGTGTAAAGGAGAAAGATATTGCAGTATTAGTTGAACTGTCAATCTCCAATTTGTAAGCCTGGGAATCCATAAGTTTATCAATAAAGTCCCTCAAAAATGACAGTGACACTAACAATCTGCCTAGCAGTACTATGATATGTTCTTTTTGACTTGGGACATGCTCCTATCTAAATAAATGCAACTTATTCAGAGACTGGGACCATGTCTGTGACTGATATTTCCGAAAGAGGTCACTTAAGGGTCACTGGATATTACTTAGCCAATTGTTGTACAAGCAAAAAATGAGACACAAATGTGATTTAGTGATAGTAAGTACTTTCCCATCTCAGTGACAGCAATCCGTGCAGAGTGAAAATTGACTTCATGTTGTCACTCTTTCATTTCCCCATTATTATTCTGCCTTGGATTTTCAAAGGTCTAAAGCGAAACTCAAATCTCTTGACTACTGATATTGCAAGGTAGCAAAAAATGCATATCTAAGTGCTTTTGAACATTTTTTTTCCTTTACATCATTGGAAATATTTTTCTCCTGCCCTTGGAACTAAATACAATATAGTGGTTTCTGCATCTGTGCAGATGTTCCATGGATAACTTTAGTTACCTTACAGTAACAGCAAAAATTTGATTATTTCCCTTGGAGCATAGCAAATAAAAATATTATTGGCTTAATGGACTAAAGAAGATAGAAAGTTTCTGCCTTTCTGAATTTTGGCAGTAAGCTAGAGTAATACTTTATACATACGCAGCGAACTAAACCTTGGGATGGATACAAAAAATACAAAATTAGTACATCGGTCTTTCATCCAAGCACTGCTGACAGCATCGGTCCATCCCACTACCAATAAGGTGATCCTGGAATACACCTGGAATACATTCCTTGCCTTAGAATAATCTAAAAAAAATGCCAGAGCTATGATGTTTGCCACAGTCACCAATTACATTCAAGCCTGCCTTGGGGGTGTACATAGATCCATGATCCATGAGATATCTAGATACACAGAACAGGCAGGAAATGTCTACTGCCACTCTACTAATCCTGTAAGGTAGTCTTTGTGTGCTGTAGATAAAATTGATTAAGTTAAAGGGTTAACTTTCTGATTTTAACTGAGCTGCTCTGTTTTCTGGATTGCATGAATAGCTGATTGATTTACTTGCCGCCTGGAATTGTTCTGTAAATTTTGCTTTTAATACCTTACTGCAATCAAAATGAATCTAACCAAAGGTTACTGGCTGTTTATATAATTAGGCGTAAGACTATTTTAAAGAATGTACAAAAAAATATATACTTTTATTTAGGACGATTAAAACATTTTTTTTTTCTCTTTCTTTTTTTTTTGCAGAGAAACAGTGCTCAGCTTACAATTGATTCTGGTGAGTTTCTTTTTATTTCATTATTCATTGATTTATTTCTTTTTGTATTCATATTTGCAAAGTTGCTTAGAAATTTGTTCTAATAGCATGAAAATGAACTGTCAAGATCACAAACTTGGACCCACCATTATTTTTGGTATCCTACTAATCCTGCTGAGTCCTGGTAGGAGTTGAGTTATAGTGGAATATTTGAAAAAAAGAAAGGCTCACCACTGGGATTCAAAAGCATTTCAGATAAATGATAGAGTGTATGTTGGTATGTCTGGTGTAAACTACTGTTATACAGGCATACCCCACTTGTATAGTCAAATATAATTGCAATTAGATTGCCTGTAGAATCAGACACTCACCTGTCCCACGGTCCAGTGATGCGGGCGTACGAAGCCCCGCTCTTCTCCCCCCCTCCACTTTGCGGCGCCAGCATTCTTACTGTGGGCGCCCGGCTGTGGCTTCACAACCAGGCACGCACTGCGCATGCAGTGCTGTAAATGGCCGGGCAATCTTCTGGGACCTGTGACGTGTTCCAGAAGATTGCAGGGAGGGAGGGGGGAAAGGTGAACTTCCTTCTGGCGCCGCGGAGCGCCGGGAGGAAGTGGGAGCTGGATGCCTCTAAAAAGAGTGTACCTGCTCCCCCCCCAAAAAAATGGCATGCCAAATGTGGCATGTCAGGGGGTCATGTCACTTAAAGCGGAAGTTCCATTTTTGGGTGGAACTCTGCTTTAAGAGGATATATTGACCTAGACTTGCACTTACCATGCCTTGCACAGGATCCCTCCAACATCTTTATACTCGCCTGATCTGAAACCCACCCCCAGCTCTGGCAAGAATACCCAGCACTTCTTAGTATGGGGGACCATGTGACCTGTTCCCCGACCTGACTATAGGGTTGATTTACTAAAACTAGAGTGAGCAAAATCTGGTGCAGCTGTGCATGGGAGCCAATCAGCTTCTAACTTCAGCTTGTTCAATTAAGCTTTGACAATAAAACCTGGACGCTGATTGGTTACCATGCAGAGCAGCACCAGATTTTGCACTCTCCAATTTTAGTAAATCCCCTCCCTATGTGCTGGGCATCACCACTCTGCAGGTTACCACCACAGCCAATTTCAGTGCCAGCACTGGAGAATCAAGGAACTTCAAAGGAGCATTCTCCATGGACAAGGTGACAGTGGGGTTGATTTACTAAAAAACCTGGTAACTGATTGGTTTCTATGCAGAGCTGCACCAGATTTTGCGCTCTCCAGTTTTAGTAAATTAACCCCAGTGTCTCTTTAGATGTACTTTAACAGTCTATCTATAGGCAAAACATTTTTATTTTTAGATTTAGATTTAGTGTAGAAGTGTTAGAAACACAGTCATGTCTCTATGGCAGTTTGTTTCCCCACTGGGGAGATAAACCAACTCTATTCTTTCTGTTGTGCATTATCACCAGGGCAGAAATGGATGAGAATCCAAAATTTTACAGTTGTTACCAAAACAGGACATAATAGGAAATACAGATATCTGTCTCGGTGACAGCTGCCAAAGAGGGGACTTCCCATCTCTTTGAGACACCGCAAAAAAAAAAAAAAATCAACTAGTTTTTTCAACTATTCCCTACACTATCCAAAACTTAAAAAAAAATAAATAAAAAAAATGCCAGACACGGTCTGTAAACTAGAATTTTTAAAAGAGGGTAAGCAATAGAAGTCATCATACTTTTTTTATGACAGATTCACTTTAAGTGCTCATGTTGTTGGGAGTTCTTTTTAGCCAAAGAAACCCAATACAACATAAACAAAGAGCACTGCTCATTTTAAATCAATGGTATTTTTTTTTACCTGTATTTGATGTATGTTCCAAATGCAAATGTAGGAAAACAACACCTATTGACAAGAGCCCTATGGCTAGCTTGTCTTTTAAGAATTCAATAGTCCACGTCTGGCCATTCCTGTACAACTAAACTTAGGGATGTAGATATTACCCCCCCCCTTACTAATATGAACAGTCTTTCTCAGGGATTGATTTTTTGTTTAAATCAAGAGCACATTCACAGTACTCTTTGCTGATTTGGTAGTCAATGAACACCTGAGCAAGTAAGCAGTGACAGCTCTTGAAAAACAATTCCATGTTTTCTATTTAGAGGAAGGTCACAGGAATGGACCTGCGGAAAGCCACACTAGAAAACTAGAAAAATGCTTTTTATCCTGTCTCAGACCTCTAAAAGTCACCATTTTCTGTTTTTGTTTTTCAGCACAAATAGCTGACAAGGGCATCCACTGGAATACAAATAATTTGGAGGGCACATTTCTTGGCCAAGACTTCTCATATGATAACACAACTCAAGAACTTTTGGTGAAAAATGAAGGCTATTACTACATATATTCACAGATAACTTTGAAATGTGTCAGCAAGAACAATTGTTCTAATGAACATGTGTCCCTCTCAGTCTTGAAGAACAATCAAGATTCAATCTTAAAGTTACATATCTACGTTGGCCAGAATAGTAAACTTTCATCCTTCTCTGCAAATATCCAATATATTTCTGCTAATACAAAACTCAATGCACAGTTTGAGACCAGCGGAGAAATTACAGATTGGCAGCTGGACGAAAACAGCTTCATGGGCCTTTTTTTGTTTAGTGAATATTCACTAGATGAATTGCAAAGTGCTTAAATCCCAAGAGAATAAATTGGAGATGTTCATTAGAAGATGCATAAAGCACTACTAGACTACTTACAGACATGAGAATGCTGTACGTTTTATGACCTTTCCTCTGGTTTCATACCTTGAGGATGTTGCTCTGAGTATTGAGTTGAGTACACAAGCTGGTGAGGTGGCTAAGAGCTTCCTCCATTCAGTAAATGTACTTTGACCAAAGACTATTTGATCACTACGTGATACCATTAAAATGTTTGGTGTAGATTTGGAGCCTCACTCTAGCATCTAGAGTTGGTTGAGAATCCAAAAACACATTTAGTCTTCTACAAAGAATGAAGAAGACTATAGCTCAGTTAAGTAAAGCACGCTGCTTCACATTTCAGTAAAGGTGGCACTTTCTCAAAATGAAAATATAGGAATATTTCCAGAATGTATTTGAATATCTTTCTGTTGTATCATCTACCCTTTTCCTCAACATGTCCATGGCATTCTGTTCTTTTCCTCAACATACTTCTCTTCCTGTCTTCATCTATTCTTTTCTCTTGTACTTTTTTTTCCATTTCTTTTTTTGAGAAATCCAACACCTTAAAGAATGTATTAATGTGCTATTGTATTTATTTATGATGTATTTTAACTCATTGTGTGTACTAGAGAATATGCATTTAATATTGTGTTATATGAAATGTATTTTTGTTATATTTATTGTAATGTGTATTTATTAAATATTTATTTCATATTTACTTTCCAATTTTTTTTTTTTAATTGTAATATACCTCAGTGTTGTACTGGGTATTTTGTTGTAGCCAGTTTATATTATCTAGGGGAAATAAAAATAGGGAAAATAGGAACAGATGTTGCCCACATTCTGTGAGAAAAAAGAAACGCAATACAAATGGTCACTATGGCCAACAGCTCCATTTTACTCTGTTTCCTCTCTCCTCTGCTTCTCACAAATGGACCCTTTGTCACGTTCTACTATGGTCCTTCACGCATTTGGCCCTAGTTCCAACCAACTTTGCCTTGTTTTCCATACTTCCGATTTACCTACCTGTATATTTTCATAATCAGGAGGAGACTCACACAAACACAGGTTGAACAAGATCCATACATACATGCATGGTATACCAAGTGAGATTCAAACTCAGGAATCCAGTGCCAAGGGTGTTTAAACTTGTAATGTATCATTTGCCAAAGCACCAATGGAGCAACATAGCTTTTGGCTTCCATGATCAACAAAGTGCTATCATTGCATGTACTAATAAGAATATATTTTTATATTTTGCTTAATCATGCTTATGCAATAACTAACTCATAGCAGCCAATTCACTTCTCAAGCACTGTTTTCAGCCTTTACAGCTCTGAGGAAGGGGCCTTGTCCCCTGAAATGTGTCAGCTTTCCAACCACAACGATTTGGGCACTGCCTGAGCTGGAGTTGATATTTGATGTGCTTGTATCTTCTCATGTTTGTAAATATTTTTTTGGAAATTTGTACTTATTAAATTTGGTGGTGGTATCACCATCAGGTGTGGGACAGAGTGAGCGCTGAGATTTTGTTGCGTTCTTGTGGTCAAGACTGTTTTCAGCCTTGCCTTTTTGTTAACTACAAAACCCCTTCCCATTATGTTATGGAGCTGATCAGACATAATTTCCCCTATTGCAAAACCCGGTGCCAGTTGCCAACATCCCATAGTATTGTAAACAAGACAACCCCAATAGGATTTGGGACTTTAAAAGGCAATTGATATACCTATATGATTGTGGTGTATCAGTTGCCTTTTAAAGTCCCAAATCCTATGGGGGTTTTGGTCTTATTGGAGATGGTCAGAGGGAATGTACTGAACTTTAACTGGTTGGTATGGATAGCTAACAGTGTCAACAAAAAGGCACCAGCATCCCTGAATAATATATGTAGACAAGAGGATAATTTGATGGGATTTTATGGGTGCCAGGCAAATTAAGTTACTCATACAACAAAGTAAAAAAAATATTATGACAATTTATTAAACATAGAACAAGTTAAAAAGTTGTATTGGCTATACATATGTAACGCAGACATCAGTACACATCAAGTTAGATGTTAAAAAGGGTCACTCAGCACTAACATCCCGACATGTTTCGCCGTTGGGGCTTCCTTAGGGTTGTTTTGTTGAGAGACAAGAGTAGATGTGTCACTGCAGTAAATGTTGAGCCAAACTAGGAAAACGGACACTGCACTGCGCAAGAAGGAGTTGGCCGAGAAGAGCCCAGGGATAAGGCCATGGGACCAATCTAAACCACCCGGCTGGGTCTAAGAAGGGGCCAGGGCTGCCAAGTAAAGGTGTTATCTTATGGGAAGAGATATGTCAGCGTGGCAGCCCGTCCAGTGTCTTGTACTGTAGCTTTAACACACTTTATGTTCTAAAGTGACATCGCTGGTCCTCTACAAATGCAGCGCAGTGATCGTTGTCACCCTAGGGCAAAAAATGTGTTACTGGCAGAATCACCAGGTAAAAATACATTGAATTAAAATGTAGACACCATATCTATGGATAGGAAAGTTGAGAAATGACATTTCATGTAAATATATTCCTCAATATTCACAAAGGAAATAAATCTATTTTGTAGACACTATATACCCTTGCAAACCTGGATATTGCCTTGTAAATGTAGCAGGGACATCACCACTGTGCTGTACATATACTGTGCAGAGAACAGAGCTGTAGGAGGGGCCCAGCAGTTGCACCTATTACAGGCTGTCTGCATAAAACTACAGGAGGGGGCAGATACAAGACCACTCACTCTGCACACACAGAGAGAGCAGCAGTGACTGGTCTTTATTATAAAAAATTCCTACATAGAAGAAACTGCAGGGGCTGTTTCAGGCTGGATTACTACACAGATCCAGAGGAAATAGGAAAACCACACTAAGATTTAAGTAAGAATACACATGCCTATTGTACAATATTTATTTGGTTCACAATTCAGCTTTAACGGGTTTGAGAACATTTTCTTGTGAAGCGTTTACAAATATATATGTACATTACACAGTGATGAATACTCGTCACCTATAGCCCCTAAATAGAGTATCCTTAATTAACAAACCTCATGAAAATATGAAACAGAAAAAAAGAATAACTATTTATCATTCTATTTTCAACAATGAGTCTCTATCAAAAGCTTGGGACTAACATTTAGTCACATTCAAACAATAATTATCAGCTTAGCATATACAGTCATGCTCCACATTGGCAGACTTTGAGTCATTGGTCAACCACCATAAGGAGACCAAGGCTTGTTTTCTCATGAAGAAATTTTTAATCAACAGAGAAAGCAGGCCATCTCTACAGTCAGATGCCATGGTCATGTCCTTAGGAAGGTGTCCCTGCTGCCACAAGAATTTGTTCTGGTGTGATTGGAGGTGCCAGTTCTGGTCATTGGGACACAAGAGAGAACATACAGTTGGCCATGGTAAGAACAACCATGTGTGCTGATTCTTAGAAAACCAAGAAACATGTGTTTTGCTAGAGACCAGTGGCCAAATAAACCCATATGTGTGAGGCCTCCAGCTGTGGAAGCGGAGGGTGACCAGTGACAGATCAGTGGGTATGTTGTTAGACAGTTACGGTGGACAAACAGATGATTTCATACAATGATATTGTGGATATTTCTCAATCTTCTTGTAGCTTAATTAGTCTTAGCTCCATCTCTTCTCCACATCATTATTCTCAGGTAGGGGCAGATACAGACAGATGGAGATGGAAGCCGTGCAAACCCCCTAGAGGGCTCAAAACGCACATCTCCACTGAAGATCAAACCCAAATAACATACTTCTCGACTTTCTGAGAAAGAAGGATTCTTTTTAGCACAAAGCATGTAGGCAAAGGACACCCCCTGCCATACTCCTTAGGTACATAGAACATGAGGATTTTTTATGCAGAAAATTATGGGTTTAAGTATAACCAAAGAAAAAATGTTTTATTAAATTTTGGACAGAGTGGAGAGTTATTAGAACACCGGTCAGGTTGTTATTGCTGCCTGTGCCCCCCATTAAGGGAACTTAATCCGCTCTATTTGTCCTGTTTACCATTTTCATTGAAAATTCCAAATTTTGGGTTGACACCAGAACAGGAATGGATTGGAAATCTTCCAAGGGGGGCAATGGTGACACCCCTGGATTCATTCACTCCGGGAGGATTTCCTCTCACTTTCTGTTTTGACCATGGTACAGGAACTGAAAGGGAAATACACCCCCCCCCCCCATGCGACACAAATGGCAAAAAAAAACTGAGGTGGTAAACCCTAGCCTCTAGTTCTTGAAGTGTTTTTTTCACCATTACCTCTTCTTGTGTCAGCTTTTCAAAATAACTATGTGATAATTTAGAGCATCCATTCTCAGCCTATTCAACACAGATGAACACTTAAAATAACTTTCCGGTCCCAGGAACACCCCTGCAAAAAAGTACTATATTTATATGATATCTATGATACATTATGCCCTGTACACACGATAGGATTTTCCGATGGAAAATGTGTGATAGGACCTTGTTGTCGGAAATTCCGACCGTGTGTAGGCTTCATCACACATTTTCCATAGGAATTTCCGACACACAAAGTTTGAGAGCGGGCTATAAAATTTTCCGACAACAAAATCCGTTGTCGGAAATTCCAATCGTGTGTACACAAATCCGACACACAAAGTGCCACGCATGCTCAGAATAAATTAAGAGACGAAAGTTATTGGCTACTGCCCCGTTTATAGTCCCGACGTACGTGTTTTACGTCACCGCGTTCAGAACGATCGGATTTTCCGACAACTTTGTGTGACCGTGTGTATGCAAGACAAGTTTGAGCCAACATCCGTCAGAAAAAATCCATGGATTTTGTTGTCGGAATGTTCGATCAATGTGCGACCGTGCGTACAGGGCATTAGTGTGATGGTCAATGGGAAGATGCTCCTTACATTTATGGAGGGGAGAACTACCCCCTTACAAAAAGCTAAAAAGATCAATGGTGTCAGTGGTAACTTATCTGAGAGGCAGAAATTGCTCATTGCACAAACAACCCCTAACAACCTCTAGAGGATTCCTAGGGTTCCATAGAACCTTGGTTGAGAAACCCTGATTTAGAGGCAAAATAAAGGGTTGTTACACTGCACGTTAATGTTCATTCATTTTTTAGGTGGTGCCAAAGCACAGAATCGTGGTCAAAGCCACAGCTGACCCTTTTTTGGGAATGTAGAGCTTGGTAGTGTGTTGTTATTTGTTGTGCTCCAGTGCAGATGTCTTAAGATGCCTCTCGAAAAGTAGTTGCACTCCCAGCACACCAACACATGTGACAGACAATCACAGCCAAGCCAGTGTGCACATTGCCAAATACAGCCTATTTTTGCATGCACCAGTTAGTTTATCATTGTTCCACCTCTGCCACTATATATTGTTATAAAGTGTTGGAATTGTTGCCTCTTTAAGTGAGATAAAAGCCTAACAACCAAGCTTCAAGTCTGTACCTGTGTGGGTGTCCTTGTTTAGTTCCATAACACTTATACAGAGCAGCAAGATTGTTGGTGTATTTCCAATTTCAGTTTTAAATACAGGTGTACTTTCAGTTTAGTGGTCTTTGAACGAAAAGCGAAAGGTGTGTTTTGACATAAGATGGGTTAGGAAAGGATCAGTGTAACTGTACCTGTATGAGAGTCATTAATTCCACCTTCCACTGGTAACAGAAACGGTAAAGGAAACACAATTATGAACCAGCAAAATCTGTGACCACATCCTCCCACTCAAAGAGGCAGGAGATGCTTATGTATGTGCCTTCAGAACTAACATTGTGAACATACACTATATTGTCAAAAGTATTGGGACACCCGCCTTTACACGCACATGAACTTTAAGGGCATTCCATGCTGTAGGGTTTAATTATTGCATTGGCCCTCCCTTTTCAGCTATTACAGCTTCAAATCTTCTGGGAAGGCTGTCCACAAGGTTTAGGAGTGTGTCTATGGGAATGTTTGACCATTCTTCCAGAAGCACATTTGTGAGGTCAGACACTGATGCTGGACGAGGAGGCCTGGCTCACAGTCTCTAATTCATCCCAAAGGTGTTCTATCGGGTTGTGCAAATCATTTCCTCCATCCAAAACTTGCTCATTCATATCTTTATTGACCTTGCTTTATGTACTGTTGTGCAGTCATGTACGAACAAGAAGGGGGCCATCCCCAAAATCTTCCCACAAAGTTGGGAGCATTAAATTGTCCAAAATGTCTTGGTAAGCTGACGTCTTAAAGCGGAGTTCTGCTTAATAAAAAAAATTAAAAGTCAGCAGCTACAAATACTGCAGCTGCTGACTTTTAATAATCGGACACTTACCTGTCCCGGGTCCAGCAATGCGGGGGGAACGAAGCCCCGCTCGTCTCCCCCTCCTCTCTGCGGTGCCGGCATTGTAACTGTGGGCGCCTGGCTGTTGCTTCACAGCCAGGCACCCACTGCGCATGCGCGAGCCGCGCAGAGTGCCGTGACTGGCCGGGCAATCATCTGGAACCTGTGACGTGTCCCAGATGATTGCCGAGAGAGAGGGGGGAGAGGTGATCTCCCTTCTGGTGCCGCGGTGCACCGGGAGGAAGTGGGAGCTGGGACCCTCTAAAAAGAGGGTCCCGGCTCCCCCCCCCCAAAAAAATGACATGCCAAATGTGGCATGTCAGGGGGTCACCTCCCTTAACCACTTGCTTACAGGGCACTTAAACCCCCCTCCTATCCACACCAATTTTCAGCTTTCAGCGCTGACGCACTTTGACAATTATGACAATTGCGCGGTCATACAACACTGTACCCAAATGAAATTTTTATCATTTTTTCACCACAAATAGAGCTTTCTTTTGGTGGTATTTGATCACCTCTGCAGTTTTTACTTTTTGGTAAAAAAATGTAAAAAACTGAATTTTTTTAAAAAACTATTTTTTATTTTTTTATATAGTGTTATAAAAAATTTAAAACGGGTCATTTTTCTCCTTCATTGATGTACGCTGATGAGGCGGCAGTGATGGGCACTGATGGGTGGCAGTGATGGGCAGCACTGCCAGGTGGCACTGATTGGCACTACAGGTGGGCATTGATAGGTGGCACTGTGGGCACTGTTAGGTGGCACTATTTGGTGGCACTAATGAGGCAGATGTGCCTCTTCCACTTGGGGACCGATGTCCCTCACATCCGAGCCGGTGATTGGCTTTTTTTTCTACTCACGCTGTCAGCGTGAGTAGAAAAAAAAAACGATTACCGATCTTTTGTTTACATCATGTGATCAGCTGTCATTGGCTGACAGCTGATCACATGGTAAGGGGCCGGGACCGGCCCCTTATTTGGATCGGTGATCAGCCGAGTCTCAGTGACTCGGTGATCACAGCGCGCTCGGCGTGCACAGGGGAGGCCGTCATATGACGGCCTCCCGGGAATTCAGGTCCGCGCTGTGGCCGTCATTCGGCCATAGCGCGGATGTGTAGTGGTTAAAGCAGAAGTTCCATTTTTGGGTGGAACTCTACTTTAAGAGTTCCCTTCCCTGGAACTATGGGCCAAGTCCACATCATAATCCCCCCTCCACCAAATGATTTGAAACAGTGCACAAAGCAAGGTCTATAAAGACATGGATGAGTAAGTTTGGGGTTTGGGGTGGAGGAACTTGACTGGCCTGCACAGAGTCCTGACCTCAATCTGATAGAACACCTTTGGGATGAATTAGAGTAGAGACTGGGAGCCAAGCCTTCTCGTCCAACATCAGTGCCTGACCTCACAAATGCGCTTCTGGAAGAATGGTCAAACATTCCCATACCTAAACACTCCTAAACCTTGTGGACGGCCTTCCCGGAAGAGTTGAAGCTGCTATAGCTGCAAAGGGTGGGCATAGTGGGTGTAGTACAAGATAGATTCATGGGTGCCAGACACTTCTTGAATGCAAAGAGATTTATTTTCTCTTGAACAGAACTGAGGGGGAGAGAGGGTTAGGGCCAGGACACCCTTAAGTGGTTGCAATGTTAATTGGCAGACTCCGAGACTTCTACAGGTAGACAGCCATGCAGAGAAAGGCACCCAGCAGGGCACCACATCTGCATGTGTAGGATTGCTGTCTCCTATGGCAACAGTCTTTTAACAGTTTCTAACACAAGTTGTAACGAACTTCTTCACTTCCTCTACAATCACTTCATGTAGATCTTCACACAACTGAGCTCCCAGTCTCTCTCACTAGGCTTGTTGATCTACTGCCACTGGACCCCCTGAGCTCTTCCAATCTTCACACTCAGTATCTTCCTCAAGCGTCACCCTGCTGGGTCCCTAGCTTGGCACTCCAGATACTCCTCAGGCATCACCCCACTGGCCTGCTCGGTCCCTGGCTTGGCACACAAAGCTGCTATGCAAGCGTCACCTCCACTGGCTGGGTCCCTGGCTTGGCAACTGCAGAAGTTTCCGGATTCTTTACCGTCCCTGGTTAGTGAGAATACTACTCTGGTACTTGCTTCAGCTACTCACTGTGGTCTCTGGTAATAAGGTGGTTGACCCCTTAGTGGCAACAGCTTCCCCTCTACCGCCGACCATGACAGGTACACCGGCCGGCAGAACTGTCACTTCTGTTTGGAGTGCAAGCCCAACCCTATGCTGCTCTCTTGCTTCTGCATAGGCCCTCACACAGCCTAGCAGCCAGATGTGCCCGGGATAGACCCCATCTCCAGCCTAGCAGCTCGGGCAGTACAACACACGTCCACCCAGACAGCTGTCCAGGTGGCACAGATCACCTGACTCCAACCAAATATATAGGTCCTCCCAGCAGACCAAGGGATTCAAGAAAACCCCTGCCCATTGGCTGAGATATCCCATATACTCCTAATCTCTCCTTGCATTGCTCTTGTCTTATGTAATGCCAGCAAGTACCCGGCCACCTAGTGACAGAAGAGAAAAGTGCAGCAATTCCAGACTTAGGGAAAAATTAATTGATCCCTAACAGCAGAGAGGGAGATGTTGTCAGCACTCCTTCCGCCAGCGGTCTGTATGGCAACAGGAACAGATTGCTACACAAAGGTTCCCATCCTGCACAGAGGTACGGAAGTTCAAGAGTTAAGGTAAGTGCACGTGTGGAGCCTGCGCAGAGTGCACGGTGAGCCCACTTCACTACTGGGGATTAGTAGTGGAAAATGCTGGACAGGTGTATGTGGACATCGGCTTACCATGTCCCTCCTAAAAGCACATTACAGAGGAGGTGGACATATTCATAGGGACCCAAGAGGTAACTGGAGAACAGTTAGGGTGTCAATGTACATGGTGTACATTCATTTCTAGGGATGAGCCGAACACCCCCTGGCTCGGTTTGCAGCAGAACATGCGAACAGGCAAAAGATTTGTTCGAACACGCGAACATCGTTAAAATCAATGGGACACGAACATGAATAATTAAAAGTGCTAATTTTAAAGGCTTATATGCAAGTTATTGTCATAAAAAGTGTTTGGGGACCTGGGTCCTGCCCCAGGGGACATGTATCAATGCAAAAAAAAGTTTTAAAAACAGCTGTTTTTTCGGGAGCAGTGATTTTCTTAAAGTGAAACAATAAAAGCGAAATATTCCTTTAAATATCGTACCTGGTCGGTGTCTATAGTATGCCAGTAAAGTGGCGCATTTTTCCCGTGTTTATAACAGCCCCTGCACAAAATGACATTTCTAAAGGAAAAAAAGTCATTTAAAAGTACTCGCGGCTATAACGAATTGTCGGTCCCGGCAATACAGATAAAATAAGTCATTGAAAAAAACGGCATGGGATCCCCCCAGTCCATTACCAGGCCCTTTGGGTCTGGTATGAATATTAAGAGGAACCCCGAACCAAAATTAAAAAAAAAAATTGCGTGGGGGTCCCCCCAAATTCCATACCAGGCCCTTCAGGTCTAGTATGGATATTAAGGGGAACCCTGCGCCAAAATTTGAAAAAAAATGGTGTGGGGGTCCCACTCAAATACCATACCAGACCCTTATCTGAGCACGCAACCTGGAAGGCCGCAGGAAAAGAGGGGGGGACGAGAGAGTGCCCCCCCTCCTGAACTATACCACGCCACATGCCCTCAATATGGGGAGGGTGCTTTGGGGTAGCCCCGTTATCATTTCACACGGGGGAGGCTGGGATCTGGGGGTCCCCTTGTTAAAGGGGGCTTCTAGATTCCGATAAGCCCCCCACCCGCAGACCCCCACAACCACCGGGCAAGCGTTGTGGGAATGAGGCCCTTGTCCCCATGTTGATCAATCTGATTGTGGAGGTTTAGGTCGAGTATAAAGTAAAGAACTTCTAGAGCGGGCTAACGTTTTATTGAAAGCTTTCCTCAAATTTGTACATGAATACCCTCTAGGTAATAGACAGTCACGTAAAGCGTTAGCTTGGATCCTAAAGTTAGTCTCCAGTGTACAATTTCTTCATAGGCGCAAGTATTGCGCGTTCGGAATACTTCGCACTAGTGGACCGGGATGGGCACTAGATGCGTGCCGGCCGTTGGTTTGCGATAAAGGTTAGTACTTAATGTACCATCTGATTGTTTGACAATGCAAATATCCGAAAAGGGATCTGACCATTGTCAAAGTTGAATGTAAATTTGAGGTTAAAGTTATTTTCATTCAGATTCTGAATAAATTGCAACAGTCAGTCTTTAGTACCAGTCCATACCATAAATAGGTCATCTATGTACCTATACCATATTAATACATGTTCGAGAAATTCTGCATATCGATCATCCAAATGATATGTCTCTCCCACCAACCCAGATACAAATTTGCATAAGCAGGGGCACAGGAAGTCCCCATAGCAACTCCCTGAGTCTGTAGATACATTTGATCGTTGAACGTGAAGTAATTTTTAGTTAAGATAAAATGAAGTACTAGTAAGATAAATCGATTGAGGGGCCAGGAGGTCTGTTCTTGTTCACTGAGAAAGGAGCCAGCCATCAGGACACTGCTCTATCCTGGGGTATAATTGAGTACAGAACCTCGATATCGATGGCCACGAGCAGGGCATTCGGAGGGATCTGGGTCCCCTTAAGGTGTTTCAAAAGATCCGTGGTGTCGCGGATATAGGAAGGGAGGCTGCGCACATGAGGCACCAAAAAGGCATCAACAAATTTACTTGCGTTATCTGTAAGTGAACCTATTCCGGAAACTATCCGTCTACCGGGAGGATTCTGGACATTTTTGTGGGTTTTGGGAAGGGAATAAAAGGTGGGGGTACGGGGAAGTTTGGGAACCAGGAATTTCAGGGTATCTCTGTCAATGAGGCCCTCCAAGAAGGCCCCAGTGCAGAAATCCCGGATTTCAGAGGCAAAGGTGTAGGTAAGAGTGGGGGAAATCGGTTGGTACCAATTAGGGTTGTTCAAAATGGTAAGGAACATTGATTGATATTGAGTATGTGTCATTAAGACAATATTGCCGCCTTTATCCGATTGTTTGATCGCAAAGTTGGAACATTTTTGTAAAGATTTAAGTGCTTTAATTTGACTGGTATTAAGGTTAGACGGTATCTCATGCCAATGTTGTTGCTTAAGGTCCCTGATAGTAGCATGTAGAAAGGCCCAAATGGCCGGGCAGGTCATGACGTCAGGAAATCTATGAGAACGTAATCAAAAATATCTAGTGGGGCGACTCTGGATTGTGGCCATAATAGGGGTCAAGGGTATGCTGGAAGGAGGGGCAGGGGCAGTGGCAGCGCGTCCATAAGGGCGCACGGGCACCGCCCCCTCTCTCCAGGCACCCCTCTAGAACCAATAGATAGATTCATGCATTGCATGAATCTATCTATGGCCACCGCTGCCACCCCCTATTCAGGCGCCTGGCACCTTTTTCGAGAGCCTGAATTACAGCAGCAGGGTTTTTTTTAAGCATCTGATTAGAGCCATAGGCTCTAATAGGCATCAAAAAAGGTGACCTGCAAGCACCATGCTGGGCGCTCTCAGGTCACTCAGCTGTGCTAAAAAAGCGAATGAATATTCGCTTTCCTAACACTAAACCGCCTCTCCGCCAATCAGGTGCTCGGATCTGTTACCCGTCACCTGATTAGCTGTAATGACAGGCGCTGTGTATTGGACGCCTATCAGGTGTCCAATCATAGCAGAGGATGGGAAGAGAGGACAGAAGGTGACATCGAGGAGCTGTCCCATCGCCACTGAGACAGTGTAAGTACAGACGGCGGGCAAGGGGCACACTGGCAGCATTTAATATGGCATAGTGGCTGCGTTTGATGGGGTACAGTGGGAGCATTTGATGGGGCACAGTGAGGCTGCATTTGATGGACACAGTGAGGCTGCATTTGATGGGCACAGTGGCTGCATATGATGTCACAGTGGCTGCATATGATGGGCACAGTGGCTGCATTTGATACTGCACAATGGCTGCAGTCGATGGGGCCCAGTGGCTGCATAAGATGGGCACAGTGGCTGCATAAGATGTGCACAGTAGCTGTATTTAATGGGGCACAGTGGCAGCATTTGATATGGCATAGTGGCTGCGTTTGATGGCACAGTGGCTGCGTTTGATGGTACAGTGGCGGCAATTGATGAGCACAGTGGCTGCGTTTGATGGCACAGTGGCTGCGATTGGTGGTACAGTGAGGCTGGGTTTTTTTCAGAATTTTTCAGTTTGTTTGCGCCCCCCCAAAAAATTTGGAGCACCGGCCGCCACTGGACAGGGGAGGAAGCAATGTCCTCCACTGCTCCCTCATCATATAAAAGCATGAGGTCGCGAAGCACGCGAAACGCATCCATACTGAAGTACTTTGTGCGTTCCGCTAGCTCGCATTCAAGATTCAACTGTGCTCGGTCCTTGTCAAAAATAAATTTAAAAGTGAGGTTGCAGGTGAACAAATAGAGATCTTTAATAGTCTCCGTGACTTTAACTGCATTAAGTGGACAAAAGCCCAAACCCAGCTGTAATACTGAAGACTCATCCTCAGTCAGCTGGTGGGATGTTAAATTTATAATGTTGAGATGAGTGCCGTGTTGGGAGTGTTGGGTAGTGACGGTAGTGGTTTGAGGACATATGTGTCCAAATTCCCTTGTTTTTTGAGATCTAAAAAAAATAACATCTTCATTAATTTTAGTGTATTTGTTAGTCAAAAGTGAGGAACCCAAAACTTTTGGAATAGTGCCATGTAAAGTGGCATTGTTAGTGGCCCTGTCAGTTGGGGCCTGGTTGTCTGTTGTAGGAGGTGGAGGGGGTGCTCGTGGTGTTTTAGAAGGTTTAGGACCTTTCTTATCTTTTATAGGGTTAACGGGGGGAGTTCCTCCACCATATCGCAATCTTTTACGTGAAGTGTTGGTCACAGATGCAGATGTAGAACGTATATTGCTTTGCTGAGAAAAGATGATGACAAGGAGGAGTCAGATTCAACTTTGGTAGCGGGTTTCTGAGTATGGCTACCTCAAGGAAACCCCCTCCTGCCGAAAATACTTCCTGACCACTTATAAGCATAGCCTTCAGTAAAGGCTGATTTGTCCTTACTGAATTTTCCTTGTTTCTTGACTATAATCTCCCTGTTCATTGATGCTAAACTATCTTTTAATTCTTTCCATTTAACTGTAAAGGTGGCGCTACCCGATAAGTGGGAATACTCAATGTTGAGACGTTCAATCTCACCGTCGATTAGAGTCATATCATAAGTATACTGTGTGATGAGTGATCTCATCATTTCAAGACTGCAATTGGTGAGTGTGTTCTCCCAGGATTTTTTGAAATGCCCAGATGGATCTTTAATAGTGGGAAAAATCTGTACTCCGATGCCCTGTACACACAATAGGATTTTGGACAACAAATGTTGGATGTGAGCTTGTTGTCAGAAAGTCCAACCGTGTGTAGGCTCCATAGAACATTTGTTGTTGGAATTTCCGCCAACAAATGTTTGAGAGCAGGTTCTCAAATTTTCCGACAACAAAACTTGTTGTTGGAAATTCAGAGCGTGTGTACACAATTCCGATGCACAAAAGTCCACGCATGCTCGGAATCAAGCAGAAGAGCCGCACTGGCTATTAAACTTCATTTTTCTCGGCTCGTCTTACGTTGTTGTACGTCACGTACGTACGTCTTTACGTTTGGAATTTCCGACATCATTTGTGTGACCATGTGTATGCAAGACAAGTTTGAGCCAACATCCTTCGGAAAAAAATCCACGGTTTTGTTGTCGGAAAATCCTATCGTGTGTACAGGACATTAGACCAATGGGCCAAGTGCTTTCAGTGATATACAGTTTAAAATATTCAATGTGCCAGTGTAAATGAGATTTTCGCTTCAATTGACTGGACATCCTGTTGAAAAATACTTTCATATCCTCATCTATTTTATCAGTACTAAGACAAGAAGTCTGTATGTTGGTCAAAAAGCCTGCCCAAACAGTGCATAGAACATGTTCTTAAACATGTTCTTGTTTGAGAAAACCCACCAGACAAATTTCCGGGGGTAATAAAAAGTTGAAAATTGAATTAATTGATGCAAAATTATTACACAGCAGAGGCACTCAGATAGTGCAGCTGTGGACGATATGTGGGATTTAAGCACAGTCACCCCAAGATGCAACCAACGAGGGGGGGGGTATTATCCACCCAATGAATATACAGAATTTAATTCAGAGTATAGCCTCACATAATAGAGTTTAACTAGACATAACAAAGTACCATCATCCAAATTAATATAGAGAAAAAAGGGCAGGGTGGGGAAGTGGGGCGGTTGTTGAAGCTGACCATACACTTATTCCCAACCTCAAAGGTTCCCTTGCAGCTTGGTCTTCTTTCCCAGCGGTGGACTTGTGACTCCCCTGGTTAGGATGTTCACCCATGGAATCCATTCTTTTCTTGCTCCGCCTGAGCTCTGGGCTCCCCGCCAGCACGCGCTTGCGCAGTAGCGTGTATTTGCACATCTGCGCAGTGCGGGGAGTCTGACCTGGTGACATGAGACGACACCGGCCGGCGGGGGGTGTCACGCTTCCGGGTTGGGGAGCTTATTTAAGCCTCTGGCCCATGGATGAGTGCTGCGGACCCTTCTCCAGGGGATGCTTGATTTATGGCTATGGACAGGTAGGACAGTATTGGCTATTTTTGTGGGGGAGTCCATATGCTGGTACCCCCCTCTCTTTTCCTCTATGCCCTTTATGCCATTACCCTCTGGCTTATACTTGTATATATACAATTATTTTTTTACCCTGCAGATTTCATCTGCTGTTTCTGGCTTTTGGCTGGGTAAATACCTAGGGAGGCTGTACCAGGCTGTAATAGGATGTTTTACCCCCCTTTCAAGTATATAATCCTTTATTTACACGATATGACTAGGCCAGTCACTTGGGTAATCTGCATGACTGTCCAATTCATCAGGATTCAATATTTATTTATTTTTTTCCCCTGGAGTTCTGGAATAGTTTTACCATTGGTAGTGCTGGTTTTCAGGTAAGTTATTCTGCTCCCTGGTATACCCCATATCTATTTTTGCATCTCTGTCCCCTGGTTCCTTCTCTCTCTTCCCATTCCCCCCTTTCCCTTCCCCCCCATTTTTCCCCCCTTTCCCCCCTCTTCCCCCTTTTCGCACCCTCTTTTCCCCTCCTTACCCCCTTTGTCCCCTCTCCCCCTTTGTCCCCCCTTTCCCCCCTCCTTTCCATGCCCTTCCCTCCTTTTCCTGCCCTTCCCTCTTTTTCTCCTTCCCTTCACCCCCTTTCTCCTCTTTTTTCCCTCTCTTCCTTCCCCCCCTGCTTCACCCCCCTTCCTCCTCTTTCCTTTCTCTCTCTCAACCCCCCTTCCCCCGCCCTCCTTCCCCCGCCCTCTTCCCCCCCTTCTCCTCCCTATCCTCTTATCGACTGGCCTTGCCCCTCTTGTTTCTTTCTTCTTTTTTCCCCCCTTTTCCAACTTTCCTCTTACCGATTGCTCTTTTCCCACTCATCTCCCATCTATTTTTTCACCTGTCTCTTCCCAGCCCCTTCCCTTCCCCTTTTCCCTCCTCGCCTTACCGTAACCCCTTCCTTCCTTTTCCTCCCTTTTCCCTCCCAATAACCCATCTATCCCCCAACACTTCTTTCTTCTCCCCCCCTCTTCCCCCTTCTCCCCCCAATCCTCCCCCCTTCCCCTTCCCTCTTTTCCCTCCCCTGTCCCTCCCTTTTGTCCTCACTTTTTTCCTTTTCTCCCCCCTCTCCCTTATTTCCTTCTCTCTTTTCTTTCCTCTTCTATCCCCACTGTTTGCGGAATGACTATGTATGAGATGCCCTTTTATCATCACTATTCAGAACCACTCTCGCATAATCCCCCTTGTCCGTTGCGGGGGGAGCCTTTATTAAGCCACATGGTTTCACACCTGGCCACTGACCCGTTGGGTGAGCATCTAGTTTTTTCTATATATACTTTTATGCTTAATTATAATTGTATAAAATTCTTAATTGTAATTTATTTGATCTGTGCTTTATTCAAGTATTTGCCTTATAGATTATTCCTCCCGAAGAAGTGTTGTATGTACCTCAAAACTAGTAACGGAAAGGCCAGTCTTTGAGACACACTTCATCAACAGATATCTCTTGGGGGAATCCTGAGTATTTGTTTATTGATCTTTTCAATTTTGTTTTTAAAATGATTGCTGTATGTTATTTATATATGTAATAAATCATCTTTTTTGTATATCAATCATGTTGTTGTTTCTCAGTACCGAAAAAACTAGGATGTCCAAAAACAACATGTTAAGTCAGTAGGGTTCTGGTGAGTAGATAAAGTGAGTAGATAAAATAGGTAAAGTTTATTACAGAATATTCATAAAAATATTGCCATCATAAAATACATCAGTACAAAAGTAATAATAGTATACCCAAATACATGCTTCTGTATGTAAAGCAAGCTGCCCCTAGAAAGTGAGTGGGCTAGCAAAATTGCATACTGAAGGATACACCTGACATGTGTCGGACCTAAACTGGTCCATCTTCAGAGGTTTTTATGCCATTTGGGTCATAGAAATTCTATAATGTAAATATATAGTATACATTAGTAAGATATGTAAATTTAAGTAAGTATACATGTAATTTCACAGATGCTTAGTATCAACATTCAGCCTATACGTACAAAAAATGCATAAGCAAGTGTAATAGTAAGCCGAGGACGTGATGGCTAATCGCCAGCAAGTCGCATAGCACAGCAAGATGGAACCAGAGTGGAATAGAGGAATGTGTACAACTCTGAGGAAAGGCATCGGGTGTCTCAACATCGGGTGTCTCCGAAGAAGGTCCAGTTTAGGTCCGAAACATGTCAGGTGGTGTTTCTAAGTGTAAAAGAAAGGTACAGAATGACAAGATCACAGATGAAACTCCAGTGAGAGCTGAAATCAGTCTGATACTTGAAGAGTCAATGAAAGGTACAGAAAAAAGATATAATAGATGAAACTCTAGTGAGGGCTAAAATCAGTGTGGTTCCTGAATAGTCAAAGAAAGGTACAGAAGGAAGAGGTAATAGATGAAACTCCAGTGATGCCTAACATCAGTCTCTTACCTGAAGAGTCAAAGGGAGGTACTGAACTAAGAAACCATAGCTACAACTCAAGTGAGGTCTAAAATTAGTCTGGTTCCTGAATCATCAAAGGAAAGTACCATACATGAAACTCTAGTGAGGGCTAAAATCAGTTTGATACCTGAGGAGTCACAGGAAGGTACAAAAGAAGGAGATAATGGAGAAAACTCCAGCATAGTCTAAAATCAGTCTGATATTTGAGAAGTCAAAGGAAGGTACAGGACGAGACCATGAATGAAACTCTAGCATGGTCTAAAATTGGCCTGACACCTGATAAGTCTAAGGAAGGACGAGACTATGGATGAAATTCTAGCATGGTCTAAAATTGGTCTAACACCTGATAAGTCAAAGGAAGGTACAGAAGCACAAAATCATTGGTCTGACACCTGCTAAAAAAAAGGAAGGTACAGAAGGAGGGGACCATGGATGAAACTCTAGTAAGGTCTAACATCAGTCTGATACCTGAATAGTCAAAGTAAAGTAAAGAAAAAAGAGACCATGTGTGAAAATTGGACTCCTACTCGATGACTCGCAGAATGGTACAGCAGAAAAAGACCATGGATGAGACTCCAACATGATCTAAAACCATTCTGATGACAGTACTGAATTACTAAACTATGTATGAAACTCCACTGAGAACTCACATCTGTCCGATACCTAAGGAGTCCAAAGAAGGTACAGAAGGGAAAGACTATGTTTAAACTCCAGTGTAGACAAAATCAGCCCTGTACCTGTAGAGTCAAAGAGACAGAAGTAAGAGACCATGGATGAAACTCCAGTAAAGGCCCAATTCAGTTTGATACCTGAAGCGCCAAAGGAAAGTACAGAAGGAGACCATGACTAAAACTCAAGGAGGGCCTAACTTTACCTAAAAAAGCATACACACTTCTTAATGAGGAGGAAAGCTCTGTCCTTCACACTACAGTCACTGATTAAATGTATAAATGTAGGGAGCCAAAAAAGACATCTAAATGTCCTTTTACTGATTTTTATAATTGCATAGTAATGCCAACATGCTTAGGATGAAGGTTTCTTTGAGTTTGGAAAGGACAATTTTATTTAAAGATGTGATTTCAATCAATTGTTTTTTGCTTATGAGGATTTGGGAAAGATAATGTGTTTTATTATAACAATCTTAAAGACTAGAAATGCCTGATGATGCAGGTACAGTATATGACCCCAAGACATGCATGAGTGTTTTATACATTGCCGGCAAGCACTAAGAAAATAACAGCCTTTTTTTTCTCTCTGGGTAATATGCTTGCTTACAGCGTGGTGATTGTGCACACAATCTCATGAAATATGCAGAAACTGGTAAACAAGCTGAATACACTGTTTGCATCTACAAATATAGATTTCCTTCCTTATTGCAGCAAACATTGTGGTTAGTGCATCAGTAGCTTTTGTGTCATGGAAAGTTGTGTGGACACTGAAATGCAGAGAGCGGTCAGCAAACAGGCAGGTAAACTACAGCAATGGAAAACAATTTACATATAAATAACAAAAAAAAAATCGAATAAAATTTTCTTTCTTTGAAGATCTGTGAGAACGCTACCATAAGTAAAAAAAATGAACATTTGTAATGGAGACCTTCATGAAAGAAATATGTAAGCCAGCCACTGATTACCTCCTGCAAATGCTAATTGCATGTTTGTCAAGCTGGTTCTCTGAGTTTAATAATTCACCAGTCTCCCACTGGGAACTGTAAGCAGGTTTTCAGTTCTTACTTCAATGGCTGCATACCTACTCTGGGTTAGTGACTCCAAATGAATTAAATCTAGGGTACCAGAATAACATCCATGTTTTTAATGTTTTCCAAGAAATCACTACTGTTATGCCGCGTACACACGGTCGGACTTTACGGCAGACTTTGCCCGGCGGACTTTTTGACGTACTTTACGACGGACTTTCTGAATGAACGGACTTGCCTACACACAATCCACCAAAGTCTGTCGAATTCGTACGTGATGACGTACGACCGGACTAAAACAAGGAAGTTCATAGCCAGTAGCCAATAGCTGCCCTAGCGTGGCTTTTTGTCCGTCGAACTAGCATACAGACGAGCGGACTTTTCGACCGGACTCGATTTCGACGGATTAATTTAAAACATGTTTCAAATCTAAGTCCGTCCAACTTTTGAGAAAACAAAGTCCGCTGGAGCCCACACACGATCGAATTGTCTGACGAAATCCAGTCCGCCGGGCAAAGTCTGCCGTAAAGTCCGCTCATGTGTACGCGGCATTAGCCTAATTATTTTGCTCATCACAGGGTTTCTTTTTTGGACAAGCAGGTAACACATTCTACGTCATGTGTAGTTCAAAATTTTCATAAGGGCATACCTCCGCTCCTTTGCTGCCCATGTAGGCACATTTTGGTCCCTATCCTCCAACCATTGTAGAACAACAAGGACCTGTTCCATGTGCTCATTGATGGGTGGTGAAGGTCATACATCAGAGTCAGAGGTTGAAATAGCACCCTTCCCTTTGTACTGGAGACAGCCAGGTCTGCTATGCAATCGCTCAGTGGAATTTCATGGTCCTAGAAGAACATGGCAGAGGACAATGCACTCCATGAGCAGACACTGTACTGTGGGAAACTTAAAAAACTCTTGTGCAGGGGTCTCCAAACTGTCAAAACAAAAAAACACTTTACTGTGCATCAGATATTAGGGAGGCCTGACTGTGGCCAGTAACGATAGAAAATACCCCAGTGTCAGTGGGAGTAGATGGGGTCCCAGACTTAATGGTCAGTGGGACAGAAGGAGTGCTTACAACATCTCCTACGCTGTAAGAGGCTATCTCTCCTGCCACGTGTATACGCTTAACGTCAGGCTGTTAGAGAAACCTTCATTACACTTGGTAACCTGTAAGGAAAGGCATGCCAATAGACAAGATGGCTACTCTGGACGTACTTCTGTGCACAAGCTAATACATGTTTTTGGGCACTTGCCAATGTGCATGCATTCCAGTGCACACCAGCACTCATGTGCACTTGTGACAGATGTTTGCGCCAAACAGGCTATTTAAACTGGGCCAGTGCTCAGGATCAGTGCTGCTTTGTCTTCAGCCTTCTGTATATCCTGTGATTTTGTGATTCTGTATTCTGATTCCAGTTGCTGACCCTGCTTGTCTTGACCTCTCTCTAAACTCCGCCTGCACTGACCTCGGCTTCTGTGTGATCCATTGGCTCCTGTTTCACTGATAGGTTCCAGACCTGGCTTGTTTCCTGATCACGCCCCTGCCTGTGGCCTATACCCGATCCATCCTGTCTGTTTATGACCGGCATGCCTGACATTGCCACTCTGCCTGCTGTTACTGGTATTCCCCTACCACTCTGCTGTACCGGCTGACCTGCAGCCTGCTACCGTCTCAGCTGCCTGATGCTGCCAGTACCAGCCTGCCTCAGTCTGCTGCCTACCAGCTGCCAACCAGCTTGCCTGCTTACTGGAGCCTTATGACGACTTCAGCTGCCCAGCATGGACACCTGCCCTGCTGCTAGCAAGACTTACAGGTACAGCATATTACTTGAAGCGCCACACAACCTGCCATGTGAAAATGCAACCTTTTCTCACTTTTTTACTATACACCAACATAGTGCATTGGTGTGAACTACCACAATAGAAAATAAAGCTACTCATGATGTTCTTAGTGTTGTGAGTGCATTGGGCAACACAGCCTGATGATGATAGTTTGAATGAGTCATTGCTCATACAGTTTCATCAGCTGCAGAGGTCAGTGAGGGCTTATTTTCAAGTTTAGTTACTGATAGTTAAGAATTTAGGAAGAGTGAGATGTCCATAGCCTGGCCACAGTTCTACAACAGAGAAAAATCAAGTCTCTAAAGCTGATTACGCTGTCTGGCAGAGCTGTATAAATCTCAAGACCGGATGGACAGAAATACAAATTCTTTAGCAGGAACAGTTCCCATATATGTATATACATGTATTTTCATACGTTTACCGTATTTAGTCATTAACCTGACATCCTGACATCCAGCCTAAATACTTGCAATGTGTATAAATATCGAGCTTCACTTTATCAGACATCAGTTTTGAAACTGGCAATCACAAAGCAAAAGTTTGAGAACAAAGATAAGCTCAAAAAAATTGCCCGGAACTTTCTAAGCTGAAGTGACGCATTTCCTTATGATAAGATTTCAATGACTAATTAATTTTATACATTTTTTACTGTGTAGGTGAGGTGTGATTTGATTTGACTGCTCAGAGCCTGGTCTGAAGTCATTCAATGGGGTGCAATGTGAGATTCTGGCTTATTATTAAAGAACTTGGGTCCTTAACCACAATATGTAACATCACTACGGCAAAGGTTCATGAGCAACTATGAGGAGAAGCACGTGGTACCTGGTTAGGTGACAGGTTCTCCGGTAACAAGGGGGTTGGTGTTTGGACTTCCTTCCTAGCTGTCCATCACCGTTGGTCATCGGGAGTGAACTAGCGTTAAGGACATCTGTGCTTGGTCACTTGGTACAGAAAGGGAAGAGTTAAGCAAGAGCACATATAAGGTCTGCGATATGTGCTCGGCAGGATTCCATTCTGTTACTGGGAGTGAGGTAACCGAGGTACGCTGGCTGGTGGAGTGGGCAGTTGCTCAGCCTGTCCCTCTGAATGCAACACATACATCAAAGCAAGTGTGTAGGACATGGGATGAAGAAGTTTAAGGAAGGTACTGCACACATGTGGCTCATCACTGAGTTAGGAGACTACCTTAATGTTTGACTTAACACAGGACCACAGCTTCTGTCTGGTCCCTGGGCAATGGTGAACACGCCTATGGGTGAAATATTACCCCATGTAAGGGTCAGTGATCATGCTCAATGCCTGGCATAGCCGACTGAACCCAGCTCAGGGGGGAACCTCTCATGTGATCCAACAAGAGAGGGAAACACGGAGGATATGACGGACAACCTGACTACCCCCTTACAAGTGTGACCAAGTTTGCTCCAGCTTGGCAAAAAATCCTTCCTAATAACCAAAGTTTTGTAGTGCTTGGCAGAGAGAAATACAATTAAGTGTATCTAAAGTTAATAATTATGTTTTTTATTTGAATAAAGTGGGGAAGGGTTGGACTTGTTAGGTTTCTATTGCTGTCCATGTCCCCGGAGATTCACCCTCTTGATTTGTTGTTGTGACCAATGTGGGAGAAAATCCAAAATTTAGAGTTGTCACTCGAACAAGAATAGGGGAGATCTTCCAAAGGGGACAGTTGTTGCAGTGACAACTGTCTGAGGGAATATTTCCTTTTCTTGGGAGAGATCTCCTCTCACGTACTCCCTTTGAGGAACTTATGACCACTGTGTTGTGGTGAAAAGAATTTGAGGTTTGTTTCAAACAGACAAGATATACATATGTGTGGGGCACTTATCAATGCATTGCAAGTTAACAAAGATAATACACCAGAGTTAAAGTTTGGAAGAACAAATAAAGCTATTTGGCCATGTAGATACTATACATTGACTTATTAGACCTTCTGCGTATCAGCACAAATAAATACACAGAACCTTCAGTACTTCAGTACCCAAGGCCAGATGCATGGCCAACGCAATCACACCTACAGTACTACGGATACACTGTTGCTTACAACTCAATAACTATTTATTTCCTAGAGGTGACAACATATTCCAACTCAGCTATATCCATTTTTAAATATTCTTTATCACTGCTGTGTCTTGAGATAAGAAGTGAAGGAAAATCTCCCCAAAGGTAAGGTGACCAGATTTTTAAAATGAAATCCGTGGACATTTTTTTTTTTACTAGTAATGGCAGCAATCGACGACTCTTTGCCCGCCGCCGTCCCACCCCACAGCCTGTCAAGTCTAAAGCCCCATACACACTATCAGATTTTCTGCTGATTTTTTCCTTCAGATTTACCAAAACCATATAATATGAGGTCAAACCTTAGGAGTTTCAATTTGTATGCAATCAGGCAGGCCCTCGCACTACATGGTTTTGGTAAATCTGAAGACAAAAATCAGCAGAAAATCTGATAGTGTGTATGGGGCTTTACTCTTCGGGCCCCGGCTACTACTGGGTGGGGAGCAGAGGAAGATCACTCCACCAGGGAAGGCAAGGAGATAAGCAGGCAGGCAGCTGGCCGGGACTTGAGCCAAGGCAGAAGAACATGCGAGTGGAGCTGAATGGGCATGCGCCCGAAACTGAAGAAATAGTCCCTCCGCTCTGACCAGCACATGATCATCAGAAAGGGGCACAGATAATGGAAAAAAATAAACCCCCATAAGCTAGTAGGAGCGGCAGGGGGGGGGTGCAATTCAGATTTTTTCTTTTTATTCTGCACGGGCTGTCTTTGAAATTGCCCCAGCCCCTGTTCAAATCCAATCCGGGGACAAAACTGGGGACAGACTTGGTCCAGGGACAGTGTCCTCAATCCGGGGACTGTCCCCAGAAACCGGGGATGTCTGGTCACCCTACCCAAAGGGACACAGACAGTATTTAAAAACTGACAGGGGGTTTAACCAATGCCTACCCTATTCAAAATTAGAATTTCTTTTCAGCTTTAGATACACTTTGAAGAGACACTGTCATCTTGGCCATACAGGGCAAAGTGAAAGTATCTCCTTTCCTGTGCTCCTTCATTCCTTTCTCTGCCACCACTGCTGCTGCAATGAGCTGTTTATGCAACTTAGGGGAGTGCTGACATCACCAAGGGGTCATGTCAAGTGACACTGCTAGGCACAGGAACCGCCACAGTGGAGCAGACACACGTTCTCCTATTCCCAGAAGGGCGAGTAGTGTTGCTGGCTGTAATGGTGGCTAGAGCAGTGAGGGAGCGCTGGCAAGGGGAGCATAAGAGGCGCAGGTGGCCTTGCATTTATAATTAGATTGCTGGTTTACATAAATATAATAAAGTACATGAATGTTGTGCTACAGCCTAGCTTAATGCTGGGCTGCATGACCTCCACATTTACAACGAACCACGTGATAGAAGCGGACATGCACACTTTAACCCATTTCTGCACAACATAGGTTGGTCCCCTTAAAAACCCCAAGTAGTATGGACACAGAATCCTACTATGGGGAACAATATTTGAGCACCTGGGAGGCCCCCAGCCTGGCTAAATCAGTATCACAGGTTTTCCATCCTAAACCTGTTTCAGGCCTTATGCCAATGGACCTCAATAGAAGCTTCACCAAGCACCTGTTCACTACCAGAGGATGTCCCCACTTTTGAGCTGGAAGAACCAGCTGATTTACAGTGGAGTTTGCACATTCCCTTAAAATTTGCAAATGATAAATTGAACAGTCGAGGGGCCCATACCTTTTAAGGGTTTGCCAGAATCTTGAATCCCATGCAAAGGGATACAAGTAGTCTAAATAGCCCTGTACCTTTCCTTCCTGGCCCCCCTCTAAGGGCAAGCCCCCACAAGCTAAAATCTCAAAGATTACATCTTAGCCATGGCTTGGCCCTTGTGCTGCTTCTTATGATGAATGACAACAACACCAGGAACTTCTGTGCTCCTGCTCTCCAAAGACATATGAGTTTTTATTATTTGTATTTGGTAATACTGAGACTGATTATTTCTATATGGTGTAATTTGCAATAGAGTGTAGTGACTATACATAGCATAGTCTGGCATGTCCGCAAAGGGCCAGAACATGAATGGCTCAAGATATGATTTGATGTGGGAACAAGAAGCAATCTTCTTCGGCATGTTATGCTACAAGGTTCACAGCATTTTGAATCTAGGTTGCCCCAGGGAGGAACCCGGCTGCCCTGCATAATTAAGTATTTACTCCTTATTCCGGAATCTCTAGACATACCAAACACTTAAGCAGTGCAGTGCCCCACTGGAAGTGTAGATTCTTTCTAATTTCTAGAGTTGGGCATTGGTTCACTGCTGGGCCACCCAAAATAGTTGAGTTTTACAGCTAACCATCCTATAAGTCCCAGATTTGTTGGATTATCCCAAGTACCAGGTCCAGAATGAAGTGATAGTGTAAACACAGTAAACACAGTTGAAAACCAGTAATTCAAATGTCATGTTTAAAATGGTAATAGAATTTAAGAAAAATAAGTGTTATCAAGGTGGGGATTAGGTCTATTTTAGGCATGGTCAAACAAGGCAGGTTGTGAAGAGACTGGAAGTCCTGTTTGATGTCCCATGTTAGGAAAGGTCAGTTTGTCTCTTGCATATTTGGTGTCCCTTTCTAAAAACGGAACTTGTCAGATATATAGCGTGTTTTTATATATATTTCAAAATATTTTACAACGCTTCTGGTAATTTCCTCAAAAAAACAATGAGTCATCTTTCAGCTGGGATTCTTTTATTAAAGTCATGTGTATCAACGTGGTCTATATAAAGTTTTATGTCAGTTCCCCATGGGTCACTGATGTACAGTGCCTTGCAAAAGTATTCACCCCCCTTGGCATTTTACGTGTTTTGTTGCCTCACAACCTGGAATTAACATGGATTGTTTGAGGATTTGCATCATTTAATTTACAGAGCATGCCCACAACTTTGAAGATTTTTTTTTTATTATCGTGAAGCAAACAACAAATAGGACAAAATAACAGAAAAAGTCAATGTGCATAACTATTCACTTCCCTACCCCCCAATACTTTGTAGAGCCACCTTTTGCGGCTATCACAGCTCCAAGTCGCTTCGGATAAGTCTCTATGAGCTTGCCACATCTTACCACTGGGATTTTTGCCCATTCCTCCTTGCAAAGCTGCTCCAGCTCCTTCAAGTTGGATGGTTTACGCTTGTGAACAGCAAACTTTAAGTCTGACCACAGATTTTCTATTGGATTGAGGTTTGGGCTTTGACTAGGCCATTCCAACACATTTACATGTTTCCCCTTAAACCACTTAAGTGCTGCTTTAGCAGTGTGTTTGGGGTCATTGTCCTGCTGGAAGGTGAACCTCCGTCCTAGCCTCAAATTACACACAGAGTGGTACAGGTATTGCTCAAGAATATTTTTTAGCACCATCCATCTTTCCCTCAAATCTGACCAGTTTCCCAGTCCCGACTACTGAAAAACATCCCCACAGCATGATGCTGCCACCACCATGTTTCACTGTGGGGATGGTGTTCTTTGGGTGATGTGATGTGTTGGGTTTGCGCCAGACATAGCATTTTCTTTGATGGCCAAAAAGTTCAATTTTAGTCTCATCAGACCAGAGCACCTTCCTCCATACATTTTGGGAGTCTCCCACATGCCTTTTCGCAAACTCAAAACGTGCCATTTTGTTTTTGCTGAAAGTAATGGCTTTCTTCTGGCCACTCTGCCATAAAGCCCAACTCTATGGAGGGTACTGCTTATTGTCGTCCTATGTACAAATATTCCAGTCTCTGCTGTGGAACTCAGCAACTCCTCCAGGGTTATCTTAGGTCTCTGTGCTGCCTCTCTGATTAATGCCCTCCTCGCCCGGTCCATGAGTTTTGGTGTGCAGAAGTCTCTTGGCAGGTTTTCTGTTGTGCCATGTTCTTTCCATTTGGTTATGATAGATTTGATGGTGCTCCTAGGGATCATCAAAGATTTGGATATTTTTTTATAATCTAACCCTGATTTGTACTTCTCAACAACATTGTCCCTTACTTGTTTGGAGAGTTCCTTGGTCTTTATGGCAGTGTTTAGTTAGTGGTGCCTCTTGCTTAGGTGTTGCAGTCTCTGGGGCCTTTCAAAAAGGTGTGCATATGTAATGACAATTACATATGACAAATGACAAAATGACAAAATGTAATTATTTCTGAAAAATAGTTTTATGTATATATTTTTCTAATTTTACTTCACTAACTTAGACTATTGTGTTCGGATCCATCATATATAATTCAGATTAAAAAAAACTTTGAACTAAAGGCTGTAATGTAACAAAATAGGTAAAAAGCCAAGGGGGTGAATACTTTTGCAAGGCACTGTAACTATGGGTGGCATAAGGCACGGGGGATCTGTGTGTACAACGTACTGTGAACTCAAGTCCGTTATAGGTGATCTTGAAAGAAAATTACAATTAAGCTTCCTTAAATTTTTTACAAAAGATAGAGAAAAGGAATCAACCCAAAGAAATGATCACTTTACATTTAAGAAAATACTGTATTAATGTAATGTACCCAATAACAACTTAAAGTACATAAACCATAGACATTAGGTTCGCATTACAGTTTGTTTCTTAAACGTTCATCTGCTTTCAATTGTTAGTTTGTAAAAAAATTTGGTGCAACCTGCGTACATGTAATGCCCAGTAATGATGGTCATCGACATCTAGCAGCCGACACGCACACTACTAGTTCAATGTTATCCCACTAGAGCGCACGCATGAGAAATCTCCAGAAATCTGTCAGAGAGGTTCCGAAGGTTTGGACTGCCTAGGGGCCTCCACAGAGTTTAATCTGGCACTGGCCAATACATATGGCAATACACTTTGATCAACTTTATCATTTTGACCACTGCCCCCGAGTAGCCAGCCAAATAAACTACATGCAATGCTCACCATCGCCAAGTTATAGGATAGGTGTTGTTTTGGCAAGTGAGGAAGACCTGCCTTCATGGCTGCATGTAACCACACCCAATGATATGTTAGGACTAGCTTTCTAGCACTTCAGATTTGCCATATTTGTGAAGCTTCAGTTAAAATGTACTTCCTGCTCAGAAGCGTTCATGCTCCACAGCCACCAGAGATTGGAGAGTTCTACAAAGGAGCCAAAATGTATTGAATGTTGTAAGACTTTTCACTTACATCTCTGCATCCGAGAGGGCACCTATGAAGGTCACTATAGGCTACATGGATGTTAGAAGTTCCTCCAAAGGCAGAGACATGTGAGAAAGCAATGGCAGTATTCTTTGGAAGTCTTAGGAATACACATATGGGTCTATTTATAGAATATGTCTCAGCATTTGCAAAATGCTTTTTGCAAATGTCGCAAACAATACCCGTAATGTTTGTAATATGTGTGACGTGTCAGTTTCTATTTGCTGCCGTTTGCAGGGAAAAAAAAAAAAAACATTCCTGAACAGCTGATCCTTAACCACTTCAATACAGGGCACTTAGACACCTTCCTGCCCAGACCAATTTTCAGCTTTCAGCGCTTTCGCAGTTTGAATGACAATTGCGCGGTCATGCTACACTGTACCCAAACAAAATTTTTATCATTTTGTTCCCACAAATAGAGCTTTCTTTTGGTGGTATTTGATCACCTCTGCGGTTTATATTTTTTGCTAAACAAATAAAAAAAGACCGAAAATTTTGAAAAAAATAAAAGTTTTGCTTTTGTTTCTGTTAAAAAAAATTGTAAATTAGTAAGTTTTCTCTTTCACTGATGGGCACTGATAAGGCGGCACTGACAGGCACTGATACGGCGGCACCGATGAGGTGGTACCAATGAGCGAGCACTGACGGGCACTTACGATGGGCACTGATATGCGGCACTGATGGGCACTGGTAGGCGGCATTGATGGGTGGCACTGATATGCATCACTGATGGGCATTGATAGGCGGCACTGATGGGCACTTATGGGTGGCACTGGGTGGCACTGGTTGGCACTGATGGGCACTGATAGGCGACACTGATGGGCACTGAAAGGCGGCACTGCTGGGCACTGATAGGGTGGCACTGATAGGCGGCACTGATAGGTGGCACTGCTGGGCACTGATGGGCACTGATAGGTGGCACTGCTGGGCACTGATGGGCACTGATACGTGGCACTGATGGGCACTGATACGCGGCACTGATATGAGGCACTGATGGGCATCCCTGGTGGCACTGGCAGTGGAAGGCATTGGAGTGGGCACTGATTGGCAGCTGCCTGGGCACAGATTGGCAGCTGCCTGGGCACATAGTGGCATTTCCCTGGGGGTCTAGGGGCATACCTGGTGGTCCAGTGTGGATGGCTTCCCTGGGCGGCTTCCCTGGTGGTCCTGGGCGGGATCCGAGGGGGGGCTGTGCTGATAAACAATGATGACCCCCCTGTCAGGAGAGCAGCCGATCGGCTCTCCTCTGACAGACGCGAGTGAGGAAAAGCCGATCACCAGCTCTTTCTATTTACATCGTGATCAGCCGTGATTGGACACGGCTGATCACGTGGTAAAGAGTCTCCGTCAGAGATTCTTTACCTGGATCTGTGTTGCAGGGTGTCAGACTGACACCCCGCAACAACGATCGCCGCGATGCGTGCCACTGGGGGCACGCAGCGGCTCGATATTCCTGATCACGTCATATGACGTCCGGTCAGGAATATCAAACCACTTTGCCGCCGTCATTTGGTAATAGGGCGGGCGGCAAGTGGTTAAGGAAAAATAGCCATGAGAACATTAGGCCTTGAGAGTTAACATTCATCCATAGATAAATTGGCCTAGCATTATAGGCTAAGAACATTCAACCAGTAGGGCAAATAATATGAGAGACATCAGCACCATATACAGTCTATGGCTGGGGTCTCCAAACTTTCTAAACAGGCCAGTTTACTGTCTTTTAGGATTTAGGGGGCCAGACTGTGTCCAACAAGAGTAGAAAATGGTGAATCAATAGTGAATAATTCCGCGCCACATATGAGAATAGTGAAAAAATTGTAAAAAAATATAAAAAATTATATATATATGAAAATATATATATATATTGAAGTGAAGCAGCTACACCCTTAAGCAAAAAATGGGAAAACCCATAAATGCATAAATGTGAAGGGAAAGGGGTTGGGGAGCGCTAGATATTTAGACCAAGAAAATATTGGTACATATGAGATGAAAAAAATTCCCTTAAATGAAATTAAATTCAAATAAAAATAAATTCAAATAAAAATAATAGTAATAATAATACCAGCCTGCCTATATATCTAATGTGAACAAAATTCAAAAGTGAACAAGGATAACTGTACAATCGTGACATAAAGTGTCAAAAAATATAAAATAATTGTGTATCAAATATGAATTGACATCAATAACAGAGTCCATCAAAAATTGGTGTAAAATCCTGATGTAAATCTTTGATAACAAAAACGTGAGCAGCAAAATCCCTTCACCATCACTGAAAAGACCACACCAATGTGCTCATGGAAATGGGTGTCCGCTTACCAGATGGAGTTGACCAATTTAATTAAAAAAAGGTCAAATAGGCTTTAGCAAGATATTGCTTGCTGCAATGGAGAAATATATACCAGACTCTTGTCCTCACATCAACAGGATCTCACGTATGGGATATAAAATAGATGGAGAGGAACCGAACATAGTGTAACACCATTTATTTAAAAATGAAAATTAAAACAGAACATAGCCAAATGGCTACTCACATAGAAGGTGCCATCGCCCGGCACTGGGGCTGGAAAGCGTGTCTAAGGATGGAGGAATCCAATCTATGGGAGAAGTTTCCCAGATGATCTCGGCAACGGCGTGCGTTCCACCCTCGACGGACGGACGAACCACGGAGGCCGGAAGTGATGTAATTGCGTGACCAAGTACCGCCTCGACGTACGTTTCGTTTTACACGTCTTCAGGAAGCATACTTGGTCACTAAGGAGACGATTTAAATAGAGTTGGAGATTTGCATAAAGGGGAGGGGTTGAATGCTTCACAGCCTCAGCGCCGTTCATAGAACACCGTACAACCATCTCAAATAGCAGTTTACATGACAAAAAATAAATTAGCCTTTACAAATGATTTATACAGTATGAATAATCTTATATATTGTTTCAAAATGATGGCATATTCCGCCAATTCTGACTAAAAGAAAAAAATTTTTTTTTTTTTTTTTTTTTTAAATAAAACACTCAAAAATAAATAAAAAAATTTTTTTTTTTTTTTATATATAATATTCACAAATAATAGTGAATATACCTCAATATAAATTAAATGGGGAACCAGCTAAAAGTAACTAAAACCCAGCAGTATAAAGAAAAAAATATAATTAATATTTAAAAATTAATATATATAAAAATAAAAAATAAAAAATAAAAAATGATGATTTAATAAAAAAATTCCTTATGAAAAAATAAAGAATTAATCAAAAATTATAATTATGAGTACATAAATAAGAAATTAGAAAAATACCTAAAAAAACTTCTAAAGGGCAAAAAAAATTAATAAACATAAAAATAAAAAAATCAAAAAAATCCAGCATAGACCTAATCATTGGTTAAAAAACAATTTAAATCCAGTTCGATATTCAGGCCCTGTGGCTGCATCGTTTGTAAACGATACAGCCACTGGGTCTCATTCTGAGAAACAGCCTTTTTAAGGTCAGTACCTCTCCAATTGGAGGTAATCTTATCTATACCATAAAAAGTAAGTAATCGGGGGTCTCTATTGTGGACCATACGAAAGTGCCGTGATACACTGTGATTTAAATAACCTTTGGAAATATTAGCTACATGTTCATTGATACGAACTCTCAATTTGCGGGTGGTACGACCCACATATTGAATTGAGCAAGGGCACTCTAACACGTAAGTGACATAGCTGGAATTACATGTAATCAGAGGTTTTATGGAGAATTCTTGTCGGGTGACCTTGGAGTAGAATTTAGAAATCTTTTTCCCTACTCTATTTGTGGTACGGCAGGCTTTACATCTGGTACAATAATGAAAACCCGAACCATCCAGAAAGGTAGACAGTTTCTTAGGAGGGTCGGGCACATTTGGGGCTATCATGTTCCTAAGTCCTGGTGCTCATCTATAGATAAACTTTGGTTTGGGGGGGAGTAGATTCTGTAAATCTCTGTCCTTACAGAGTATAGGCCAGTATTTATGAAATATTTTTTCCACACCCCTGTATTGGCGATGAAAACCAGATATAAATGGAATGTCTCCCGAAAAGGGGACTTTTTCCTTAGGAACTAGAAGAGAATCTCTATTCATGGCCAAAACTTGATTTTTAGTTTTTATAAGATTATTAAGGGGATAGCCTTTCTCCTGAAACTTTTGGGTGAGGATCTCAGATTGTGCATGGTAATCAGTAATATCATCACAATTTCTCCTAATGCGCATATATTGTCCCTTAGGGACGGCTTGTAACCACTGTGGATGGTGACAGCTATTGACTGGCACAAATCCATTACGGTCAGTGGCCTTAAAAAATGTTTTGGAAACCAGCCTATTCCCTTGTTTGATTAAGGTAAGATCTAAATAATTAATAGTATCCCAACTAAATTCAGCAGTGAACTTAAGTCCATAGGTGTTATCATTCAAACTCAAAAGAAATTCCTGAAAGTCTGATATAGTGCCCTCCCACAAAAGAATGACATCGTCAATGTACCTTTTGTAGTACCTTACCGATTTGTTAGGTTGATGGTAAATGGTTTCATGTTCCCATTTATTGAGCACTATATTTGCTACACTGGGGGCATACCTAGCCCCCATGGCAACTCCTTTGACCTGATTGTAAAATTGGTGATGTGCCCAAAAATAGTTATTCCCCATAGCCAATTTCAGTCCTTCGACTAAAAATTCAATTTGCAATAGTTTTAATTTTGATTGATCAATAAGTGCTAATTTCACTGCTGACAAGGCATCTTGTTGTTTAATATTGGTATAGAGTGATTCTATATCAATGGTCACTAATAAAGTGTTTGAAGAAATCGTGATATTCTGTAAAGATTGAATAAGAGCTCGGCTATCTTTCAAATATGATCGCCCACAGATGACTAAAGGCTGAAGGTAAATGTCCAAGTACTCTCCTACACGGGAATATAAAGACCCTAGCCCGCTTACTATGGGTCGGCCGGGGGGTTTTTCTTTACATTTGTGTATCTTGGGCAATATATATAAAACTGGGATACGTGGGGCCTTAGGAATAAGATAATGGGCTTCCTTTTTGTTGAGAATATGTGACTGTAAACCCTTGTTTACCCAACAAGAGAGCTGCGTTTTAAATTGTGGTGTGGGGTCCGCCAATAACGGTTTATAAGTAGTAGTATCCTGTAACAATCTTTGAATCTCTAAATTGTAGTTCTCTTTACTGAGAACTACTACTCCCCCCCCTTTGTCCGCTGGTCGGACTACTATTTGTTTGTTATCTTCAAATTTTTTAATACCTTCATGGATATGCTGATTAGTACTGGTTTTTGGGATTTTAAGTGATCTTACCTCCTCCTGAACCATGTTTTTAAATACTTCAATGTGATGGTGAGTACTTTTCTTGGGATTGAAGACTGAATTATTCTTGAGTCCACTATGCAAAAAAGTGGTCTCCATCCCTTCAGAGAGGGAGGAAACATTCGTTTGTGAGGAAAAATGTTTTTTGATATTTAATTTTCTAATAAATTTCTCTATATCAACAAATACATCAAACTTGTTGATATTTTTGCTAGGTGCAAATTTTAACCCTTGTGATAAAACTAATAATTCTTCCTCTGACAGGTCTACTCCAGATAGGTTAAAAATCCCTTTAATTAACTGTCCCGTTTTCTTTTTCTTTCTCCTTCTCCCTCTACTGCCTCTTTTTCTGTAGGCTCTTTGAAATGTTGGGGTGTAGTGGGTGGAATTCTGTAAGGTCCTTTCCATTCCCTCCATTCCCCCCCTGGTTGATGATAATTGTGATGGTTATAATAGGGTCGACCTCGATAGTTACCCCTATAGCTACCTCTAGGGGGTCTAGGTTGGTAATGGTTATATTCTGGATTATGATATTGATACTCATAATCAGATGGTCTATCAGACAAAGGTGCAAACCTATTTTGTATAGGTACCGTATAAGATGTTGGATAAGAATGGTTATTATTTGTTGGTAAAGAATAATTTTTACCCCTTTGGGGGGGGTTATTCCTGGGGTAAGAAACTGGTTTATTAGAAGTTCTTGCTGGAGTGGGGGGAATTGCCTTCTTATTAAAATCCTTGGCTAATTGGCTAACAGCATTATGTATCTCCAGGTCTCGTTCGACTGGGGGTACATTAGAATTGGTTAGAATTGAATCAGTTTGCCATTTGTAAACCTGATTCTGTTCAAAGTCTTTAATATCTCTCTGGTATTTTTTAAGTTTCTTTTGCTGAATTTCAGTATCATATTTGGACAAATGTGTATGTAATGCCGCGTACACACGGTCGGACTTTTCGTCTACAAAAGTCCGACAGCCTGTCCGACATACTTCCGACGTACCTTCGGCGGACTTGCGGCAGACTTTCTTACGAACGGACTTGCACACACACGACCACACAAAAGTACGACAGCCTAGTACGCGGTGACGTACACCAAGTCCGACGAGACTATAAAACGGAAGTTCAATAGCCCGTACGACACCCTTTGGGCTCCTTCTGCTAATCTCGTGTTTATCTCGTGTTAGTAGAAGTTTGGTGAGAGACGATTCGCGCTTGTGAGACTCGTATTTTTCAGTTCGTTTTAACTGTTGTTCAGTCTGTGCTTGTGAGGTTTGTATCTGCTTTTCAGTGCGTTTGGTCAGTTGGCATTGAGAAATCTTTGTTTTATTGGCCGCTCGTTCCTGATTTTCAGGTCGTTCTTCACAGGCCTTGCTGTTCTTCAGTGCGTTCTGTTTAGTGCGTTCTGACCAGCCGACCGTTTTGAAGCCATGTTACCTGTACGTACTCGTCGTAGAGCTCGTGCATTGTATGTGCTTGGTGCTGTAGTTTATTCTTCAGCCCAAGACCAGTCCATGAACAGGGCGAGGAGGAGTTCATGGACCAAGAATTGGTTGCTTCAGCGTGACCAGTTCTGTCACATGCCTTTGCTCCGTGAGATCCGTGAGAATAATCCTGAGGATTTCAGGAACTTTCTCCGGATGACGGACCCCGTTTTTGACCGTTTGTTGGCTTTGCTGACCCCCTATATCAGCAGGCAGGATACCTGCATGAGGCAAGCCATCACTCCGGAGCAGAGGCTGGTCGCTACCTTGCGGTATTTGGCCACAGGGAGAAGCCTGCAGGACCTTAAGTTCTCGACAGACATCTCCCCCCAGGCTCTGGGGATCATTATCCCAGAGACCTGTTCTGCCATCATACAGGTCCTGCAGAAGGACTATATTAAGGTAAGATATTTTTCTTTTATTAGCATCACATGTTCTTTTATGTAATCTTTGATAATGTGATGTATTTCTTGCTTCAAACACTACTTACCATCATTGCAATATAGTGTGAATGTCCCCTTTTTATCCTCACACATGCTGGAATTTTTTCCTGTTATTTTTTGTCATGCATGTATATTTTCCTTCAATAACCTTCCCAGCATTAAGTGATGGGAACATATCCACCTAGTCTACTCATTTGGAATGTATTTTGTTTGAGTGTATTTAGTGTGCTGCTAATGAGCAATTATCTAGATTTCACAACCCCCCCACCCCCCCCCCACCTAAACTCACTCCAAATAGTGTGCTGCTAATGAGCAATTATCTAGATTTCACAACCCCCCCACCCCCCCCCCCCACCTAAACTCACTCCAAATAGTGTGCTGCTAATGAGCAATTATCTAGATTTCACAACCCCCCCACCCCCCCCCACCTAAACTCACTCCAAATAGTGTGCTGCTAATGAGCAATTATCTAGATTTCACAACCCCCCCACCCCCCCCCCCACCTAAACTCACTCCAAATAGTGTGCTGCTAATGAGCAATTATCTAGATTTCACAACCCCCCCACCCCCCCCCCACCTAAACTCACTCCAAATAGTGTGCTGCTAATGAGCAATTATCTAGATTTCACAACCCCCCCACCCCCCCCCACCTAAACTCACTCCAAATAGTGTGCTGCTAATGAGCAATTATCTAGATTTCACAACCCCCCCCACCTAAACTCACTCCAAATAGTGTGCTGCTAATGAGCAATTATCTAGATTTCACAACCCCCCCCACCCCCCCCCACCTAAACTCACTCCAAATAGTGTGCTGCTAATGAGCAATTATCTAGATTTCACAACCCCCCCACCCCCCCCCCCCCCACCTAAACTCACTCCAAATAGTGTGCTGCTAATGAGCAATTATCTAGATTTCACAACCCCCCCCCCCCCCCCCCCCCCACCTAAACTCACTCCAAATAGTGTGCTGCTAATGAGCAATTATCTAGATTTCACAACCCCCCCACCCCCACCCTCGTTAAAATTTGCTGGAATGTTCTGTGGTGTTGATTTGTCTAAAGCAAATATATGTTGCACTTTGCAAAATGCATGTGCACTCTACAAGTGCATTTGTTCCAGTGCTTTAGTAAATGAGCAGAAGCTCTGCTGATTTCCATCATCAAATCATATGCAAGCCTCAAAGTGTTTTCATTAATTGCCCTTGCATGTGATTGTGTACTCCTTGCAACATGAATGCCTTTTTACATTACCTCATTTACTGTAAGCTGGTTAGCAACTGCACCTGCAGAGTGCGACAACTGCAGTCTTGTAGCCTTTTTAGTCCCTAAATTCCTGCGTGTCCTAAAAGTAATTTTTTTTAGGGATTTCACAACCCCCTAAAATGTAATCAATGTTCCATCAGAGGGGGTGAGCAATCTGATAAGTGTGCCTTTCCATATTAGTTATTCCAGAACAATTAAATTATTGAATGTTATACTGATGCTGGGGAATAATGTTTTTAATTGTCTAATTTTCTTGCAATGTTAGCTTCAAAATTAATTGATTTTGGTTTTCTTGTTTGATTTCCCAGTTTCCTTCAACGCCACAGGAATGGCAGACTGTGGCATCCCATTTTGCCAGCCGTTGGGACTTTCCCAATTGTGGAGGGGCTATAGATGGGAAACATGTCCACATTGTGCCACCACCCCATTCGGGGTCATATTATTTTAATTATAAGGGGTTCCACAGTATTGTTTTAATGGCGGTGGTGTCGGCACACTATGATTTTTTATATGTGGACGTGGGGAAGAATGGCCGGATGTCGGATGGAGGAGTATTTGCCCAGACGGAGTTCTGCCAGCGTCTCCAGAGTGGTGGCCTGGGATTGCCACCTGATGAGGATAACGTGGAAGGACTCCCCTTTGTCTTCATTGCCGATGAAGCCTTCGCTCTCAGCAAGCACCTCATGAGGCCATTCCCCCAAAGAACCCTCACCCCGGAGAGGAGGGTTTTTAATTACCGGCTGGCCAGAGCTAGAAGAGTGGTTGAGAATGCGTTTGGAATTCTGGCCAGCCGGTTCCGCCTGTTTCAAACAGCCATTAATTTGGCGGAATACAAACTTAATTTTATCATTTTATCGTGCTGCATTCTGCACAACTTTTTAAATAAGCATTCTCCAAATTATATAGGCACAGTTGGGCCTGAGGCCGGACAAATAGAAGCCAACCTTACAGGCCTGGATACTGTCCGTACTGGCTTGGCCCCCCAAAGTGCCCGTCAAGTTAGACAGCAATATGTTAATTATTTTATGGGTAGGGGGGCCATTGCAATGGGCCAGGATATATAATTTTTGACAATAAAAAAATTATTGATGAAATCTTGCATTATATTTATTGCTTGCCTTTCTTTTGGGCTGTCTCCTAGGTTATGGTGAGCAGTTGTAGTGCCAACTGTATTGTAATTTTAAATGTCTAAATAAGCTC